>NW_012315449.1:0-2062 GCF_000151885.1 Dipodomys ordii
TCTGCTTCTCCTGCTACCCTTTCTGCTTATCATTCTGCTTCTTCTTCTCCTTCTACTTCTCCTTCTGCTTTTGATTCTCTTTCTGCTTCTGCTTCTCCTTCTGCTTCTCATTCTGCTTCTCCAGATTCTGCTTCTGCTGCTTCTCCTGCTTCTCCTTCTGCTTCAGGTTCTGCTTCTGCTTCTTCGGATTCTTATGTTTCTGCTTCTCCTGCTTCTGTTTCTTCTGTTTCCCCTCCTTCTCTTTCTGCTTCTCCTTCTGTTTCTGCTTCTCCTTCTGCTTCTGCTTCTTGTCCTTCTCCTGTGTCTTCTGTTTTTGCTTCTCCTGTTTCTGCATCTCCTGCTTCTCCTTCTGCAGCTCTTTCTGCTTCTCCTGTTGCTTTTCCTTCTCCTGCTCCTTCTTCTGCTTCTCTTTCTGCTTCTCCTTCTGTTTCTCCTTCTCCTTCTCCTTCTCGTTCTTCTGCTTTTCCTTCTGCTTCTCCTTCTGCATCTTCTGCTTCTTCTGCTACTGCCTATTCTTCTTCTTTTTCTTCTGCTTCTCCTTCTGCTTTTCCTTCTGTTTCTGCTTCTGCTTCTTCTCCTTCTTTTGTTTCTTCTGCTTCTGCTTCTCCTGCTTCTGCTTCTCCTTCTTCTCTTTCTGCTTCTCTTTCTGCTTCTCATTCTGCTTCTCCTTCTCCTTCTCCTTCTTCTGCTTCTGTTTCTCCTTCTGCTTCTGCTTCTGCTTCAATTTCTCCTTCTGCTGCTCATTCTGCTTCTGCGTCTTCTGTTTCTTCTGCTTCTCCTGCATCTGCTTCTCCTGCTTCTCCTACTTCTCGTGCTGCTTCTCTTTCTGCGTCTCTTTCTGCTTCTGCTTATCCTTTTGCTTCTCCTACTACTAACCTTCTCTTTAGCCTTCTCCTTCTATTTCTCCGGCTGCTTCTGCTTCTGCTTATTCTACTAATTCTGTTTCTTCTGCTTCTGCTTCAGATTATGCTTCTTCTGTTTCTCCTTCTGCTTCAGATTCTGCTTCTACTTCTTAGGCTTCTCCTGTTTCTTTTGCTTCTGCTTCTCCTGCTTCTTCTGCTTCTCCTGCTTCTCTTTCTCCTTCTCCTTCTGCTTCTCCTTCTGCTTCTGCTCTTCTCCTTCTTCTGTTTCTTTTGCTTCTGTTTCTTCTTCTTCTTCTTCTTCTGTTTCTTCTGACTCTACTTCTGCTTCTCTATCTTCTCCTCTTTCTGCTTCTACTTCTGCTTCTTCTGATTCTCCTGTTTTTCCTTCTTGTTCTCCTTCTGTTTCTGCTAATCTTTCTGCTTCTGCTTCTCCTTCTGCTGCTCCTTCTCCTTCTTCTGCTTCTCCCACTGCTTATGCTTCTGCTTCTTTTGCTAATTCTTTTTCTTCTGTTTCTGCTTCTCCTGCTTCTGCTTCTTCTGCTTCTACTGCTTCTCCTTATGCTTCTCCTTATGCTTCTCCTTATGCTTCTCCTTATGCTGATGCTTCTTCTTCTTCGTCTTCTTCTTCTTCTTCTTCTTCTTCTTTACTTCTTCTTCTTCTTCTTCTTCTTCTTCTTCTTCTTCTTCTTCTTCTTCTTCTTCTTCTTCTTCTTCTTCTCCTTCTTCTTCTTCTTCTTCTTGTTCTTGTTCTTGTTCTTCTTCTTCTTCTTCTTCTTCTTCTTCTTCTTCTTCTCCTCCTCCTTCTCTTTCTTCTGCTTATGATTTTCCTGCTTCTTCTGCTTCTAATGCTTCTCTTTCTGCTTCTCATTCTGCTTCTGCTTCTCCTAATGCTTCTCCTATTGCTTCTGCTGCCCTTCCTTCTCCTTCTTCTTCTCCTACTTCTGCTTCTCCTTCTGCTTCTGCTTCTTCTGCTTCGCCTGCTTCTCCTTCTGCATCTTCTGCTGCTTCTGCTTCTCCTTCTGCTGCTTCTTCTGCTTCTTCTTCTCCTTCTTCTGCTTCTCCTTCTGATTCTCCTTCTGCTTATCTTTCTGTTGCTCCTTCCCCTTCATCCAATGATTCTGCTTCTTATGCTTATTACTTATCTTCTGCTTCTGCTTCTCCTGCATCTGCATCTTCTGCTTCTACTGCTTCTCCTTATG
>NW_012315450.1:0-2062 GCF_000151885.1 Dipodomys ordii
GTGAAGCCGTTATGCCACTGAGAAGATGCGATTGGGTATCATAGGTGAAGCTGAAGTAGTTGAAGGTGAGCTGAATAATCTGCAGAAGGAGAAACAGGTAGTAGCTGTAGAAGCTGATGCAGATGGAGAAGATGGATAATTAGAAGAAGTAGAAGCAAAAATGAGAAGCTATATAAGGAGATGGAGAATCTGAAGCAGAAGTAGTTTCATATTGTCACGCTAATGCAGGTGATGTTGAAGGAAGAGCTGTAGAAGCAGTAGAAACAGAAGCTGATTGAGAATCTTAAGTTGGAGAAGTAGAAGGAGGAGAAGCAGAAGGTGAAGCAGATGCGGAATGAGAATGAGAATGAGAAGCATTAGAAGCACAAGAAGCAGAAGCAGGAGAAGCCGAAAGAGAAGAAGCAGAAGAAGCAGAAACAGAAGCAGAAGTAGAAGCAGAAGCAGAAAGAGAAGCAGCAGAACAAGTAGAACCAGAAATTCAGGCAGGAGAAACAGAATAAGTTGAAGCAGAAGCTGAAGGAAAAGCAAAAAGAGAATCAGAAGAAGAAGTAGAAGAAGCAGCAGAAGGAGAAGTAGCAGATGAAGCAGAAAAAGAAGTAGGAGAAGCAGAAGCAGAAAGAGAAGTAGAAGCAGAAGAAGCAGAAGAAGCAGAAGCAGATGAAGAAGCAGTAGAAGCATAAGAAGGAGAATCAGGAGAAGTAGAAGAAAAAGAATAAGCATAAGAAGCAGAAGCAGATGGAGACACAGAAGAAGGAGAAGGAGCAGCAGAAGGTGAAGCAGAAGGAGATGCAGAAGCAGAAAGAGAAGCAGAAACAGAAGGAGAAGAAGAAGGAGAAGTTGAAGGAGAAGTTGGAGAATCAGAAGAAGCAGAAAGAGAAGCGGAAGAAGGAGAAGGAGAAGCAGAACGAGAAGGACAAGCAGGAGAAGCAGAAGAAGCAGAAGCGGGAGAATCAGAAGAAGAAGAAGAAGAAGAAGAAACAGAAGAAGGAGAAGGAGCAGAAGGAAAAGCAGAAGCAGAAGGAGAAGAAGAAAGCGAAGCAGAAGAAGCAGAAGAAGCAGTAGCAGGAGAAGCAGAAGAAACAGAAGAAGCCCAAGAACCAGAAGGAGAACCTGAAGCAGAAGGAGAAGCAGAAGCAGGAGAAGCTGGAAAAGCAGAAGCAGAAGAAACAGAACAAGCAGAAGAAGCAGAAGCAGAACGAGAAGCAGAAGAAGAAGAAGGAGAAAGAGAAGGATTAGGAGTAGGAGGAGCAGAAGCAGAATTAGAAGCAGAAAGAGAAGCAGAAGGAGAAACAGAAGAAGCAGAAGCAGGAGAAGCAGAAGCAGAAGCAGAATGAGAAGCACAAGAAGGAGAAATTGAAGGAGAAGGAGAATGGGACGGAGAAGCAGAAGGAGAAGTAGGAGAAGCAGAAAAAGAAGCAGGAGAAGCAGAAGCAGAAGAAGGAGAAGAGCAGAAGCAGAAGGAGAATCAGAAGCAGAAGGAGAAGCAGAAGAAGCAGAAGCTGATGCAGAAGAAGAAGAAGAAACAGAAAAAGCAGAAGAAGCAGAAGAAGGAGCAGCAGGAGAAGCAGAAGAATAAGAAGGAGAAAGAGAAAGAGAAGGAATAGGAGTAGGAGAAACAAAAGGATAAGGATAAGCAGAAGCGGAAAGAGAAGCAGGAAGAGAAGCAGGAGAAGCAGAAGAAAAAGCAGAAGAAAAAGAAGAAGCATAAGAAGAAGCATAAGTAGCAGAAGCAGAGGGAGAAACAGAAGAAGGAGAAGGAGCAGCAGAAGGTGAAGCAGAAGGAGATGCAGAAGCAGATAGAGAAGCAGAAACAGAAGGAGAAGAAGAAGGAGAAGTTGGAGAATCAGAAGAAGCAGAAGCAGAAGCAGAAAGAGCAGAAGAAGGAGAAGGAGAAGCAGAAGGAGAAGGACAAGCAGGAGAAGCAGAAGAAGCAGAAGCGGGAGAAGCAGAAGAAGAAGAAGAAGAAGAAGAAACAGAAGAAGGTGAAGGAGCAAAGGAGAAGCTGAAGCAGAAGGAGAAGCAGAAAGAGAAGCAGAAGAAGCAGTAGCAGGAGAAGCAGAAG
>NW_012315451.1:0-2062 GCF_000151885.1 Dipodomys ordii
GAGCTGCACACAGCGGGAGAGAGTGGTATCACAGCATGGACACAGCAGGGACACAGCGGGACATAGCGGGGACAAAGCGAGGACACAGCAGGACACAGAGGTACACAGCGAGGGACACAGCCGGGGACAGTGATGACAAACCCGGGAACTACGGGGACACAGCGGGACACAGCTAGGACACAGCGGGGACACAGCAGGGGACACAGCTAGGACACAGCGGGGACACAGCGGGGACACAGCAGGTGACACAGTGGGACACAGCAGGGGATACAGCGAGGACACAGAGGGGACATAATGGGACACTGCGGGACACAGTGGGACACAGCAGGGACAGAGAGACATACTAGTTACACAGCGAGGAAACACCAGGGACACAGAGGGACACAGCGGGGACACAGCGGGGACACAGCGGGGGACACAGTTGGGGATACAGCGGTAAACAGCGGGGGACACAGCGGGACTCAGCGGGGGACACAGCAAAGAACACAGCGGGACACAGCGGGGGACACAGGGGAACACAGCGGGACACAGCCGGACACAGCAGGGGACACAGCGGGTGACACAGCAGGGGAAACAGCGGGAAACAGCGGGGGACACAGCGAGGACACAGCAGGGGACACAGCGGGTGACACAGCAGGGGAAACAGCGGGAAAGAGCGGGGGACACAGCGAGGACACAGCAGGACACAGCTGGGACACAGCAGGACACAGCGGGGTACACAGAGGCAGACACACAGGTACACATCGGGACACAGCGGGGACACAGTGGGGACACAGCGGGACACAGCGGGGGACACACCGGGGGAGAGCAGGCACACAGCGGGACACAGTGAGACACAGCGGCACACAGCGGGAAACAGCGGGGAACACAGCGGGACACACTGCGGGACACAGCGGGACATAGCGGGGGACACAGCATGGACACAGCGGGTCACAGCGGGAAAATAGTGTGGAACACAGCGGGGGACACAGCGGGATACAGAAGGACACAGCGAGGACAGAGCGGGGACGTAGGGTGACACTGCGGAACAAAGGTGGACACAGCGGAGAAACAGAGGGAAATAGAGGTTACACAGCCAGGACACACAAGGGACACAGCGGAACACAGTGGGGACACAGCAGGGACACAGCGGGACCCAGCGGGACACAGCGGGGACACAGCGCGGACACAGCGGGACACAGTGGGGGACACAGAGGCATACACAGCAGGACACAGCGGGACACAGCGGGAGACAGAGGGACACAGCGAGGACACAATGGGACACAGCGGGACACAGCGGGGAACACAGCGGGGGACACAGCGGGACACAGCTGGGGACACAGCATGGACACAGCGGGTCACAGTAGGGAAATAGTGGGGGACACAGCGGGGGACACAGCGGGATACAGAAGGACAAAGCGAGGACACAGCGGGACACAGGAGGACACAGCAGGGACACAGCGGGGACACAGCGGAGGACACAGTGGGGGACACAGCGGTAAACAGCAGGGGACACAGCGGGACTCAGCGGGGGACACAGTGGGGGACACAGCGGTAAACAGCAGGGGACACAGCGGGACTCAGCGGGGGACACAGCAAAGAACACAGCGGGACACAGCGGGGGACATAGGGAAACACAGCGGGACACAGCTGGACACAACTGGGGACACAGCGGGTGATACAGAGGGGGAAACAGCTGGAAACAGCCGGGGACACAGCGAGGACACAGCATGACACAGCGGGGGACACAGCAGGACACAGCAGGGTACACAGAGGCAGACACAGCGGTACACATCCGGACACAGCGGGGACACAGCAGGACACAGCGGGACACAGCGGGGGACACACCGGGGGAGAGCAGGCACACAGCAGGACAGAGCGGGACAGAGCGGGACACAGCAGGGAACACAGCATGGGACACAGCGGGACACAGCGGGACACAGCGGGACACAGCGGGGGACACAGCATGGACACAGCGGGGAAATAGTGGGGGACACAGCGGGGGACACAGCGGGATACAGAAGGACACAGCGAGGACACAGCGGGACACAGGTGGACACAGCGGGGACACGGCGGGGACTGA
>NW_012315452.1:0-2062 GCF_000151885.1 Dipodomys ordii
AGCGGGACTCTTCGGGGGACACAGCAGTACACAGCATGGTATTACAGCGGGACACAGTCGGGGTCACAGAGGGGTGCACAGCAAGGCACAGCGAGGAACACAGCGAGGACACAGCAGGACCCAGCGGGACACAGCGTCGATACATCAGGGACACAGTGGGACACAGCGGGGTACACAGCTGGGGACACAACGGGACACAGCAGGGGACACAGCGAGGACACAGCAAGGACACAGCGGGACACAGCGGGGACACAGCAGTAGACACTGCGGGACACAGCGGGGGACACAGCGGGACACAGCGGGGAACACAGGGAGGACACAGCGGGACCCAGCGGGACACAGCGTCGATACAGTGGGGACACAGCGGGACACAGCGGGGTACACAGCTGGGGACACAACGGGACACAGCTGGCGAAACAGCGAGGACACAGCGGGACACAGCGGGACACAGCGGGGACACTGCGGGAACATAGAGGGACACAGCGGGGTACACATCGGGACACAGCGGGACACAGCTTGGGACACAGCGGGGACACAGCGGGACACAGCGGGAGACACAGCGAGGACACAGCGGGACACAACGAGACACAGCGTGGGACAAAGCGGGAGACAGCGGGGGACGTAGCGAGGATACAGCGGACACAGCGGCGACAAAGAGGGGACTCAGCGAGGGACACAGCGGGGGACAAAGCGGGACACCAAGGGACACAGTGTGACACAGCGGGACACAGCGGGGACATTTCGGGGACATAGTGGGACAAAGCGGGACACAGTAGGGGACACAGCGGGGGACAGCGGGCACACAGCGGGGACACAGCGGGACAAAGCAGGGACCGAGCGGGACACAGCGGGACACAGCGGGGGACACAGCGGGACACAGCGGGTATACAGCAGGGGATAGCGGAGACAGAGAGGGGACACAGGGGGACACAGCGGGATACAACGTCGATCCAGCATGGGACCCATCGAGGACACAGCGGGACACAGCAGGGCACACAGCGAGGACACAGCGGGGGACACAGCGAGGACACAGCCGGACACAGCGGGACACAGCGGGGGATAAAGCGGGAGACAGCGTGGGACACAGCGGGACACAGCGGTGGACACAGCGAGGACACAGCAGGACACTGAGGGAGACACAGCGTGGACACAGCCGGACACAGCAGAACACAGCGTGACACAGCGGGGACACAGCAGGGGACACAGCGGGACACAGGGGGGACACTGCGGGACACAGCGGGGGACACACGGGGGACAAATCAGGACACAGCAGGGGACACAGTGAGGACATAGCGATACACTGTGGTGACACAGCGGGACTCAGCGGGGCACACAGCGGGACACAGCGGGTCACAGAGGGGGACACAGCGGGACACAGCGGGGACACAGCGGGGGACAGCGGAGACAGAGAGGGGACACAGCGAGACTCAGCAGTGAAACCGCTAGACACAGCAGAGTACATAGCGGGACACAGCGGGCACACAGCGAGGACACAGCGGGACACAGCAGGGTACACAGCTGGGGACACATCGGGACACAGCGGGGGACACAGCCAGGACACAGCAGAACACAGCGCGGGACACAGCAAGGACACAGCGGGACACAGCGAGACACAGTGGGGACACAGCAGTAGACACAGAGGGACATAGCAGGGGCACAGCGGGACACAGAGGGGAACACAGGGAGGACAGAGCGGGCCCCAGCGGGACACAGCGTCGATACAGCGGGGACACAGCGGGACACAGCGGGGTACCCAGCTGGGGAAACAACCGGACACAGCGGGGGAAACAGCGAGGACACAGCAGGACACAGCGGGGTACACAGCGGGACACAGCGGGACAAAGCTTTGGACACAGTGGGGATACCGTGGGACAAAGCGGAGGACACAGTGAGGACACAGTGTGACACAGCGGGACACAGCATGGGACAAGGGGAAGACAGCGGGGGAAACACCGAGGACACAGTTGGACACAGTGGGGACACAGCGGGACTCAGCGGGGGACACAGAAGTACACTGCGGGACACAGCTGGGGACACAACGGGACACAGCGGGGAATACAGG
>NW_012315453.1:0-2062 GCF_000151885.1 Dipodomys ordii
TAGCGGGAACAGCGGGGGACACAGCGAGGACACAGCGGTGGACACTTAGGGGGACACAGCGGGACACAGCAGGGAACACAGCGAGGACACAGCGGGACACAGCGGGAAACACTGCGAGGTCACAGCAGGGGTCAAAGCGGGACAACACGGGACACAGTGTGACACAGTGGGACACAGCGGGGACACTGCAGGGGCACAGCGGGACACAGTGGGCAACACAGCGAGACACAGCGGGGGACACAGAGGGGTACACAGCGGGACACAGCCGGGAACAGAGCGCGGACACAGTGGGACACACCGGGACACACACCGGGGACAGAGAGGGACACAGCGAGACACAGTGGGGGCACAGCGAGACACAGCGGGACACAGTGGGACACAACGGGGACAAAGCGTGAGACACAGCGGGGTACAGAGCTGGAGACAGCGGGGGATACAGCCAGGACACAGGGGGACACAGCGTTGACACAGCGGGGTCTCATCGGGGGACACAGCGAGAGACAAAGAGGGACACCACGGAACACAGACGGACACAGCAGGAAACAGCAGTGACACTGAGGGGACACAGTGTGGGCACAGCGAAACACAGCGGGACACAGTGGGACACAGCGGGGACAAAGCGTGAGACACAGCGGGGTACAGAGCTATGAGACAGCGGGGGACACAGCCAGGACACAGGGGGACACAGCGTTGACACAGCGGGGTCTCAGCGGGGGACACAGCGGGAGACAAAGAGGGACACCAAGGAACACAGCAGGACACAGCAGGAAACAGCAGTGACAATGCGGGGACACAGTGTGACACAGCGGGGGACACTGCGGGACACAGAGGGGGACAGAGTGGGACACAGTGGGGGACAGAGCGTGGGACACAGCGAGACACAGCGGGGAAAGAGCTGGACACAGCGGGGTACACAGAGGGACACAGCGGGGACGCAGTGGGGAAACAGCGTGACACAGCAGGACACAGCGGGACACAGCGGGGGACACATCGAGGACACAGCGGCACACAGCATGGGACACAGCAAGGACACAGTGGGACACAGCGGGGGACACAGCGGGACATAGCATGGAACACAGTGGGGAACACAGCGGGACACAGCGGGACACAGCGGGGGACACAGGGAGGACACAGCGGGACACAGCGGGGGACAGAGCGAGGACACATTGGGACACAGCGCGATTCAGCGGGGGACACAGCAGTACACAGCGGGACAAAGCGGGACACAGCGGGGACACAGCAGAGACACAGCGGGGGACAGAGCGGGACACAGCGGGGGACACAGCGGGGGACACAGGGATGACAGAGCATGACCCAGCGGGACCCAGCGTGGATACAGCAGGAACCCAGTTGGACACAGCAGGACACACACAGCAGTAGACACAGCGGGACACAGTGCCGGACACAGCGGGACACAGCGGGAGACAAAGGGAGGACACAGCGGGACCCAGCGGTACCCAGCGTCGATACAGCTGGGACACAGCGGGACACAGTGGGGTACACAGTTGGGGACACAGCGAGGACACAGCGGGACACAGCGGGGACACAGCGGGACACAGCGGGACACAGTGGGGGACACAGCGGAACACAGCGTGGGACACAGCGAGGACACAGCAGGACACAGCGGCGACACAGCAGGGACACAGCAGGGACACAGCGGGGACACAGTGGGGGCACAGCGGGACACAGCGGGACACAGTGGGACACAGCGGGGACAAAGCGTGAGACACAGCGGGGGACACAAAGGGAGACAGCAGGGGACTCAGCGAGGAAACAGCGGGACACAGCGGTGACACAGCGGGGACTCAGCGGGGGACACAGTGGGACACAGCTGGGGACACAGCAGGACACAGCGGGGGACACTGCGGGACACAGCGGGGACAAACTGGGACACCACGGGACACAGTGGGACACAGCGGGACACAGCAGGGACAGTGCGGGAACATAGCAGGACACAGCGGGGTACACAGCGGGACACAGCAGGACACAGCGGGACCCAGCGGGACACAAGCGTCGATACAGCCGGGACAAAGCGTTACACAGCAGGGTACACAGTTGGGGT
>NW_012315454.1:0-2062 GCF_000151885.1 Dipodomys ordii
GTCGCCGCTGTGTCCCCCTGTGTCCTCGCTGTGTCCCCTGCTGTCTCCCGCTTTGTCTCACGCTGTGTTCCGCTGTGTCCCGCTGTGTCCCCGCTATGTCCGCTGCTGTGTCCTGCTTTGTACCCTGCTGTGTCCTGCTATGTTCCCGCAGTGTCCCCGCTGTGTCCCGCTGTGTCCTCGCTATGTCCCCAGCTGTGTACCCCACTGTGTTCCGCGTGTCCCTGCTGTATCGACGCTGGGTCCCGCTGGGTACCGCTGTGTCATCCCTGTGTCCCGCGCTGTGTCCCGCTGTGTCCCCCGCTGTGTCTCTGCTGTGTCCCCGCTGTGTCCCGCTGTGTACTGCTGTGTCCCCCTCTGAGTCCCGCTGTGTCCCAATGTGTCCCAATGTGTCCTCGCTCTGTCCCCCGCTGTGTCCCGTTGTGTCCTCCCTGTGCCCTTGCTGTGTCCCCCGCTGTGTCCCCCGCTATGTCCCGCTGTGTCCCCCGCTGTGTCCCACTGTGTCCTTGCTGTGTCCCAGGCTTTGTGCCGCTGTGTCCTCGCTGTGTCCCCCGCTGTGTCCCGCTGTGTCCTGCTGTGTCATGCTGTTTCCCCGCTGCGTCCCCGCTGTGTCCCTCTGTGTACCCCGCTGTGTCCAGCTTTGTCCCCGCTGTGTCTCGCTGTGTCCCACGCTCTGTCCCCCACTGTGTCCTGCTCTGTCCTCCTCTGTGTCCCGCTTTGTCCCCCGCTGTGTCCCACTGTGTCCCCGCAGGGTCACTGCTGTTTCCCGCTGTGTCCGCTGTGTTCCGTGGTGTCCCTCTTTGTCTCCCGCTGTGTCCCCCGCTATGTCCCTGCTGTTTCACCGCTGTATCCCGCTGTGTCCTCGCTGTGTCCCCCGCTGTCTCCCGCTCTGTCCCTCGCTGTGTCTCACGCTTTGTCAACGCTGTGTCCCACTGTGTCCCGCTGTGTCCGGCTGTGCCCCCACTGTGTCCCGTTGTGTCCACAGCTGAGTACCACGCTGTGTAACGCTGTGTGCCCGCTGTATCGACGCTGTGTCCCGCTGGGTCCCGCTGTGTCCTCGCTGTGTTCCCCGCTGTGTCCCGCTGTGTCCCCCGCTTTGTCCTCGCTGTGTCCCCCACTGTGTCCTGCTGTGTCCTCACTGTGTTCCCCGCTGGGTCCAGGTGGGTCCTGCTGTGTCCTCGCTGTGTCCACCGCTGTGTCCCGTTGTGTCCCCAGCTGTGTCCCCCGCTATATCCCGATGTGTCTACTGCTGTGTCCATGCTATGTCTTGCTGTGTCGCGCTGTGTCCCCCGCTGTGTCCGCTGCTGTGTCCTGCTGTTTTCCCCACTGTGTCACCAATGTGTCCCGCTGTGTCCTCGCTGTGTCCCGCTGTGTCTCGCTGTGCCCCCACTCTGTCCCGTTGTGTCCACAGCTGGGTACCACGCTGTGTAACCCTGTGTCCCCCGCTGTATCGACGCTGTGTCCTGCTGGGTCCCGTTGTGTCCTCGCTGTGTTCCCCGCTGTGTCCCTCTGTGTCCCCAGCTGTGTCCCCCGCTGTGTCCCGCTGTGTCCTCGCTGGGTCCCCCGATGTGTCCCGCTGTGTCCCACGCTGTGTTTCGCTGTGTCCCGCTATGTCCAGCTCGGTCCCTGCTGTGTCCCGCTGTGTGCCCGCTGTGTCCCGCTGTGTACTCCGTTGTGTCCAGCTGTATCACCGCTGTGTCTCGCTTTCGCCCCTCTCTGTCTCCGCTGTCCCCTGCTGTGTCCCCCGCTGTGTCCCGCTGTGTGCCACTGTGTCCCCCACTTTGTCCCGCTGAGTCCCCTCTGTGTCACCGCTGTGTCCCGCTGTGTACCCCGCTGTGTCCCACTATGTTCCCGCAGGGTCCCCGCTGTGTACCGCTCTTTCCCGCTTTGTCCTCTCTGTGTCCCCCGCAGTGTCCCGTTGTGTCCCCAGCTGTGGACCCCGGTGTGTCCCGCTGTGTCCCCGCTGTAACGACGCTGGGTCCCGCTGGGTCCCGCTATGTCCTCCCTGTGTTCCCCGCTGTGTCCCGTTGTGTCACCCAGCTGTGTACCTCGCTGTGTCCCGCTG
>NW_012315455.1:0-2062 GCF_000151885.1 Dipodomys ordii
TACTTCAGATAGTGCATCTTCAGTTTCTCCTTCTGCTTCAGAATCAAATTCAGCTTCTTCGGCTTCTCCTGATCATCAGCATCAGAATATCAAGAATAATCAAAAAATCCAGAACAAATTCAGCTTCACCATAAGAATCAGATTCACCTTAAGCTTCTGCTCTTCTCCTTATTCTGTTTCATTAGCTTCTGTATATTCTGCTTCTTCTTCTTCTGTTTCTTCTGATTCTACTTCAGCTTCTCCTTCTTCTCCTTCTCTTTCTGCTTCTTCTGATTCTCCTGCTTCTCCTTCTTGTTCTCCTTCTGAATCTGCTTCTCTTTCTGCTTCTGCATCTCCATCTGCTGCTCCTTCTCCTTCTCCTTCTTCTGCTTCTCTCACTGCTTCTGCTTCTGCTTCTTTTGCTTATTGTTTTTCTTCTGCTTCAGCTTCTCCAGCTTCTGCTTCTTCTGCTACTTCCCCTTATACTTCTCCTTATACTTCTCCTTATACTTCTCCTTATGCTGCTACTTCTTTTTCTTCTTCTTCTTCGTCTTCTTCTTCTTCTCTTTCTTCTGCTTCTGCTTTTCCTGCCTCTTCTGCTTCTACTGCTTCTCTTTCTGCTTCTTGTCCTTCTCCTGTTTCTTCTCCTTCTGCTTCTCCTGCTTCTGCTTCTTCTGCTTTTCCTGCTTCTCTTTCTGCTTCTCCTTCTGCTTCTCCTTCTGGTTCTGCTCCTTCTCCTTCTTCTGTTTCTTCTTCTTCTGCTTCTCCCGCTTGTGCTTCTTCTGCTTCTCCTGCTTCTCGTTCAGCTTCTGCTATTCCTTCTGTTTCTCTTTCTGCTTCTGCATCTTCAGCTTCTTCTGCTACTGATTCTGCTTCTTTTGTTTCTTCTGCTTCTCCTTCTGCTTTTGCTTCTCTTTCTGCTTCTGCTTCTCCTTCTGGTTCTCCTTCTTCTTCTCCAGGTTCTGCTTCTTCTGCTTCTCCTGCTTCTCCTTCTGCTTTAGGTTCTGCTTTTGCTTCTTCGGCTTCTTCTGCTTCTATTTCTGCTTCTCCTTCTGTTTCTGCTTCTCTTTCTGCTTCTGCTTCTTCTCCTTCTTCTATTTCTTCTGATTCTGCTTCTCCTGCTTCTCCTTCTGTTTCTCTTTATGCTGCTCCTTCTGCTTCTCCTTCTTCTGCTTCTACTACTGCTTCTGCTTCTCCTTCTGCATCTTCTTCTGTTTCAATTTCTCCTTCTTCTGCTTTTCATTCTGCTTCTGCTTCTCCTGTTTCTGCTTCTTCTGCTTCTCCTGCTTCTCCTTCTCATTCTCCTTCTCTTTCTGCTTCTGCTTATCCTTCTGTTTCTCCTACTCCTAATCCTTCTCTTTCTCCTTCTTCTTCTTCTTCTTCTTCTGCTTCTCCTGCTGCTTCTTCTTCTGCTTCTTCTGCTTTTTCTGTTTCTTCTTCTTCTGCTTCAGCTTCTGCTCCTTCTGCTTCTCCTTTTGCTTCTGCTTCTCCGTCTGCTTCTGCTTCTGCTCTTCTCCTTCTTCTGTTTCTTCTGCTTCTGCTTCTCCTTCTGCTTTTCCTTCTATTTCTCCTTCTCGTTCTTCTGCTATTCCTTCTGCTTCTCTTTCTGCTTCTGCATCTTCAGCTTCTTCTGCTACTGATTCTGCTTCTTCTGTTTCTTCTGCTTCTCCTTCTGCTTCTCCTTCTGCTTTTGCTTCTCTTTCTGCTTCTGCTTCTCCTTCTGGTTCTCCTTATGCTTCTCCAGATTCTGCTTCTACTGCTTCTCCTGCTTCTCCTTCTGCTTTAGGTTCTGCTTTTGCTTCTTCGGCTTCTTCTGCTTCTATTTCTGCTTCTCCTTCTGTTTCTGCTTCTCTTTCTGCTTCTGCTTCTTCTCCTTCTTCTATTTCTTCTGATTCTGCTTCTCCTGCTTCTGCTTCTCCTGCTTCTCCTTCCTTTTCTCTTTAAGCTTCTCCTTCTGCTTCTCCTTCTTCTGCTTCTACTACTGCTCCTGCTTCTCCTTCTCATTCTCCTTCTCAATCTGCTTCTGCATATCCATCTGTTTCTCCTACTCCTAATCCTTCTCTTTCTCCTTCTCCTTCTTCTT
>NW_012315456.1:0-2062 GCF_000151885.1 Dipodomys ordii
ATAGAAATTGCAGCTTTAAAACAATATATCAATCCCATTGAAACCCTGATACTGATTTTCTTCATAGATTTTTGAGACCAAAATTTTTTATATAGGTACAAATATATCATGGGATAAGCATGGAATAGTGGACAGTTTTTGATTCTTATGTGTTTATGTACAACAGTTTTATCATTAAACCCCAGTGTGAGCATTCTAACAATGCCTTGGGACATCTCATTTAGAATCATGAGAAATTAGTGTAGCTTGCTCATTTAAAGGAATCAATTCTCGCATAGCACAAAAACATTACTGACCTTGGGGGCAAATGGCAAGGCTGCGATGAGGTCAGCCTCACCTAATAGACTACACCTCACACCAGTTGCTGGAATCTGCATCTGCAAGCCCTGTTCTCCTGTGTTCTTTACAAACCTCCCAACCTCCCTCATTACAATATAATCTAGCAGGAGGCAGATGGCTTACATCTGTAATCCTAGCTACTCAAAAGTCGAAAATCCATCCATACGATCTTGACCAGGTCAATTAGAAAAGTCTGTTAAAATTGAGCCTCCAAGTGATTAGTAAAAACAGGACTGAAAGTGATTCAAATAGTCAAGTGCCAGTCAACTAAACAGAAAACGCTGAGTTCAACCCTCAGGACTTGTGGGGAGTGGGGGGGTAAGGGGAGAGGCAGTGCTATATTCCATTTTGATAGTGTTCAGAGGATGGAGAACTAGTAGGAAGTGTCTCAATGACTGTTGTCAGTCAAGCCCTTGCTTAGAACTCTGTGTATGAAAAGTTGTAATTGTTCTTCAATGGTCAGACTCAAACTACATAAAAAGAATAACTTTTTATGTAGGTAGGTATAAATTTATGCTTTGCTCTACTGTGTGAAATCAGAACAAGAAACCACCTTTGAAAACAGAATCAGCTTTATGGGAGGAGGCTGAGGAAGAAGCTTATTCCCTATATAGTATAGCACCAACCTCCCTGGAACTACAAAGTCTGTAAAAATAAACTCCAGCAAATCATTGGCTGCGCCTTATGGCAAGATCTTGTCCCCTGCTTAGACCACCTCCCCCCATGGCTGCTTTGCTCTCCAATCTCATGTGGCGGTAGCATCCACCAACACATAATGGGATACCGGCATCGGGATGCTTGCTGATCTTTCTTTCCAACCTCATGTCTTAAATTAGTCTAGCTCCATATCCCTAAGTTAATTTAGTCCAGTTTATAAGACCTTAGAAAATACCTGTTGTTCCCAGATTCAATGTGTAAAGTCTCCTAGCAGGGGCAGGTTTTATCCCTTAGTCAATAACCCTTCAGTCAGTACCAGACAATCTTGGTGCTAAGTTCACTCTAAATTTTCCCTTTCTTGGACACAAGAACTCCCTAAAGTCAGTATGATCCTTGGATCTTCAAAGAGAGAAAGTTGGAAATGCTACATATAATGATCAGACTGTCCTAGAGGCACTGTAAATACCAAAGCAGTTCTGGCTATGTCACCTACAACCGGTGGCAGCAGTCAACCCTGTGTGATATCCAGGCTGTAGGTAAGCCTTTACAACCTGCAGCAAGTATATCGACAGATTACATTTTCTTGGAGGAGGCTTTTAAAAAAATCTTAGTTTTTATGATTAGCACATTTTCTGTTTGGCAACTTGCAATCTAGAATAGATTTTTGTCATCTGCTCACACATGCAATGTTTTTACCTGTTCCCCATTTACTTTTTTAACTTTAGAAACTTGGTGAACACTTTAATTCAATTTAAGAAGCCTAATATTGTAGCAGTAAAGGGCCCAGCCATTGGAGTAGGAGCATCCATAATGCCTCTTTGTGATGTGGTTTGGGCTAATGAAAAGGTTTGGTTCGAATCACCCTATACCCCCGGACACGATCCAGAAGGCTGCTGTACTGTTATTTTTCCCAAGATTATGGGAGGCGTGTCTGTGAGTACCTTCGTTAAAAAATTGTTTCAGACAATGTCTTAAGGACCTGTGGTTTGGATGTTGTTCTACTCAGAGTATCTGGAGTGTTGTCTGGGAACATTTCATCAATCTACTTGGTTAATGTAGTGCTGTG
>NW_012315457.1:0-2062 GCF_000151885.1 Dipodomys ordii
ACGCTGTGTCCCGCTTGGTCCCGCTGTGTCCTCGCTGTGTTCCCCGCTGTGTCCCACTGTTTACCCCTCTGTGTCCCCCGCTGTGTCCCACTGTGTCCCGCTGTGTACTGCTGAGTCCCGCTGTGTCCCCGCTGTGTCCCAATGCGTCCTCTCTGTGTCCCGCGCTGGGTCCCGCTGTGTCCCCCCTGTGTCCCCCGCTGTGTCCCGCTGTGTCCGGCTGTGTCCCCCGCTGTGTCCCCCGCAGTGTCAGTGCTGTGTCCCGCTGTGTCCTCACTGTGTCCCCTGCTGTCTCCCGCTCTGTACCCCGCTGTGTCTCAAGCTTTGTCCCCGCTGTGTCCCACTGTGTCCCGCTGTGTCCCACTGTGCCCCCACTGTGTCCCGTTGTGTTCACAGCTGTGTACCACGCTGTGTAACGTTGTGTCCCCGCTGTATCGACGCTGTGTACCGCTGGGTCCCACTGTGTCCTCGCTGTGTTCCCCGCTGGGTCCCGCTGTGTCCCCCACTGTGTCCCCCGCTGTGTCCCTATGTGTCCCACGCTTTGTCTCCCTGTGTCCCCGCAGTTTCCCCACTGTGTCCCGCTGTTTCCCACTGTGTTCTGTGGTGTCCCGCTTTGTCCCCCGCTGTGTCCCCCGGTGAGTCGCCAATGTGTCCCCGCTTTGTCCCGCTGAGTCCTCCATGTGTCCCCCGCTGTGTCCCGCTGTGTCCCCCTCTGTGTCCCGCTGTGTCCACTGCTGGGACCCGGCTGTGTCCCGCTGTGTCCCGCTGTGTCCTCACTGTGTCCCACTCTGTGTTCCGTTGTGTCCTCGCTGTGTCCCCCGCTGTGTCCCGCTGTGTCCCCCGCTGTGCCCTGCAGTGTCCCGCTCTGTCCCGCTGTGTCCTCGCTGTGTCCCGCTGTGTCCCGCTGTGTCCCCCACTGTTTCCCCTGCTGTGTCCAGCTATGTCCCCCACTGTGTCCCACTCTGTCCCCCTCTGTGTCCCGCTATGTCCCCCGCTGTGTCCCACTGTGTCCCCGCAGTGTCACTGCTGTTTCCTGCTGTGTCCCGCTGTGTTTCGTGGTGACCCTCTTTGTCTCCCGCTGTGTCCCCGCTGTGTCCCGCTGTGTCCCGCTGTGTCCCACTCTGTCCCCGCTGTGTCCCGCTGTGTCCCGCTGTGTCCCACTGCGTCCCGCTGTGTCCCGCTGTGCCCCCACTGTGTCCCGTTGTGTCCACAGCTTTGTACCATGCTGTGTAATGCTGTGTCTCCGCTGTATCGACGTTGTGTCCCGCTGGGTCCCGATGTGTCCTCGCTGTGTTCCCTGCTGTGTCCAGGTGTTTCCCCACTTTGTCCCCCACTGTGTCCTCGCTGTGTCCCCCGCTGTGTCCCTCTGTGTCCCGCTGTGTCCTCGCTGTGTCCCCCTCTGTGTCCCGCTGTGTCCCCCCGCCGTGTCCCGCTGTGTCCCGCTGTGTCCCGCTGCGGTCCCGCTGCGGTCCCGCTGTGTCCCGCTGTGTCCCGCTTTGTCCCCCACTGTGTCCCGCAGTGACCCCGCTGTGTCCCGCTGTGTCCCACTGTGTCCCGTGTTGTCCCGCTTTGTCCCCCGCTGTGTCCCCGGCTGAGTCTCGCTGTGTCCCCACTGTGTCCTTTCTGTGTCCCCCGCTGTGTCCTGCTCTGTTCCCCACTGTGTCTCCCGTTTTGTCCCCGCTGTGCCCCGCTGTGTCCCGCTGTTTCCCGCTGTGTCCCCCACTGTGTCCCGTTGTGTCAACAGCTGTGTACCCCGCTGTGTCCCTGCTGTATCGACGCTGTGTCTCGCTGGGTCCTGCTGTGTCTCTCTCTGTGTTCCCCACTGTGTCCTGCTGTGTCCCCCGCTGTGTCACTCGCTGTGTCCCCCGCTGTGTCCCGCTGTGTCCCCCGCTGTGTCCTTGCTGTGTCCCCGCTGTGCCCCGCTGGGCCCTCTGTGTCCCCGCAGTGTCCCCGCTGTGTCCCGCTGTGTCCCACTGTGTCCTGTGGTGTCCCGCTTTGTCCCCCGCTATGTCCACTGCTGAGTCCCCTCTGTGTCCCCGCTGTGTCCCGCTGTGTCCCCCGCTGT
>NW_012315458.1:0-2062 GCF_000151885.1 Dipodomys ordii
CTTTCCATGACAATCGGACTCTCTGGAAGCAGTAGGTGCAATCGTAAAATAAGATTCCGTATGGGAATTACATATGTAGACTGAACTCAATTTACACGGAGAACGACAAGGCAATCTAGTTCTGAGGAAAAAAGGAGAAGACGAAGAAGATAACCCCCTCCCCCTCCGCAACACGTCGGCTTGCGGTCTAAACCCCGCCCTACCCCCTCCCCGTCGTCATGGCTACGACAGAGGAAAAGCAAATGATGATAATAATGAATCATAACAACCTATATGTATGTGTCTGTCAGAACTCTCACTCCCCACTCCCGGGTAGGTGAGGACTGACTGACTGAGTGAGTGACTGACCCGACCCGTGTTTTGCCCCTCCCGCCGCCCCATCCACCTTGTCGACGGCGAACGCGCGCCATCTAGTGCTGGTTTTGTGAATTGCAGTTTTCTCTCATGAAATGCATGGGGGAAAAAAAAGAACAAACAAACCACGCACTGACTGACTGAGAAAACCGGCCCAGGCTGGCTGGCCCCGAGAGAGACTGCCTTCTTTTCAGAGAAGGGGTGGGGTGGGGATGATGATGTGCCTCGTTGGAGTATGGGGCCCATGCATAGGCAGGCAGGCAGGCAGGCAGGCTCGGAGTGGGACCGTTGTGTGTTGGAGCGCCAGTACAGTAGCTCAAGCCAAAGGATTGACTGGCAAGTCGAGAGGAAAAGGAGGGAGGGAGTGAGGGCGGGCGGGCGGGCGGGAGAGAGAATTCAAACGAGAGAGAGAGACAGACAGACAGACAGACAGACAGACAGAGAAAAAGAGACACACAGAGAGAAATAGAGAAACAGAAACAGAGAGACAAGAGACAGAGACGTGGTGAATTGGTCCGGCTGGACTACATACATGCTCTGTCGCGTCCGATCTTTGAGTTTGTTCAAAGATGCACGCACGCACACACACAGATACACTGAGATGCTCTCTGCCCCCTCTTCTCTCCTCTCCAATTCCCCCGCCCCCTCACCCCTCCCCCCGCGTCAGGCACCAGAAATGAGATCCCTCTCCTTCGCCTATTGCGTCAATTACAAACAAAAGGCAGCGTGAGATTCAAGCAAATTTTTTTTATTTTGTTCCGAGGGTAGGGTTGTGGATTTTGGTGCGGGGGGGGGAGTCGGAGGTCGTGGTCATGGTCGAGTAATCGCCTGCGGGGGGGGGGTGAGGATGGATGCTTCCCCCCACCCCCGGCCCCCCCCGCCTTCGGGCTTCCCTGGAGTCCTGCTCCTAATTATCTCTTTAATATCTCTTTATCTTCCAGCCCCTGCTTCCTGAGCAGATGGTGATATCTGAAGCACTCAGCGGCAACCAGACAGCCAGTGGGGAACGCGAGCCATCCATGCAGGTGGCGTAACCGTCCATCCTCACCCCTCCCCGCAGGCGATTACTCGAGCACGATCACGACCTCCGACACCCCCCCGCACTAAAATCCACAACCCTACCCTCGGAACAAAATAAAACAAATTTGCTTGAATTTCACCCTGCCTTTTGTTTGTAATTGACGCAATAGGCGAAGGGGAGGGATCTCATTTCTGGTGCCTGACGGGGGGGGAGGGGGGAGTGGCCGGGGGAATTGGAGAGGAGAGAATAGGGGGCAGAGGGCATCTCAGTGTATTTGTGTGTGTGCGTGCGTGCATCTTTGAGGAAACTCAAAGATCGGACGCGACAGAGCATGTATGTAGTCCAGCCGGACCAATTCACCACGTCTCTGTCTCTTGTCTCTCTGTTTCTGTTTCTCTATTTCTCTCTCTGTGTCTCTCTTTGTCTCTGTCTGTCTGTCTGTCTGTCTGTCTGTCTCTCTCTCTCTCTCTCTCTCTCTCGTTTGAATTCTCTCTCCCGCCCGCCCGCCCGCCCGCACTCCCTCCCTCCTTTTCCTCTCGACTTGCCAGTCAATCCTGGGGCTTGAGCTACTGTACTGGCGCTCCAACACACAACGGTCCCACTCCGAGCCTGCCTGCCTGCCTGCCTGCCTATGCATGGGCCCCATACTCCAACGAGGCACATCATCATCCCCACCCCACCCCTTCT
>NW_012315459.1:0-2062 GCF_000151885.1 Dipodomys ordii
TCTCTGTGTCCTCTGCTGTCTCCCGCTTTGTCCTACGCTGTGTCCTACTGTGTCCCAAGGTGTCCCTGCAGTGTCCCCCGCTGTGTCCTGCTGTGTCCCGCTGTGTCCCCCGCTGTGTCCTGCTGGGTCCCGCTGGGTCCCCGCTGTGTCTCCGCTGTGTCCCGCTGTGTCCCCCGCTGTGTCCCCGCTGTGTCGCGCTGTGTCCCCCGCTGTGTCCCGCTGTGTCCCCGCAGGTTCACCGCTGTTTCACGCTGTGTCCTGCTGTGTTCCGTGGTGTCCCGCTTTGTTCCCCGCTGTGGCCCCCCTGAGCCACCTCTGTGTCCCCGCTGTGTCCCGCTGTGTCCTCGCTATGTCCGCCTCTGTCTCCTGCTTTGTCCACTGCTGTGTCTCACGCTTTGTCCCCGCTGGGCTCCGCTATGTCCCATTCTGTCCCCCACTGTGTCCCCCGCTGAGTCCTCTATGTGTCGCCACTGTGTCCCGCTGTGTCCTCGCTGTGTCCCCTGCTATCTCCCGCTTTGTCCCACGATGTGTCCCCCTGTGTCCCGCTGTGTCCTCGCTGTGTCCCCGGCTGTGTCCTGCTGTGTTCCCGCTGTGTCCCAAGCTGTGTCCCTCTGTGTGCCCCGCTGTGTCCTGCTGGGTGCCGCTGTGTCCCCGCTGTGTCCCCGCTGTGTCCTCGGTGTGTCCCGCTGTGTCTACTGCTGTGTCCCCACTGTGTCCCGCTGTGTCTCGCTGTGTCCCACTGTGTCCTCGTTGTTTCCTACGCTGTGTTCTGCTGTGTCCTCGCTGTGTCCCCCGCTGAGTCCCGTTGTGTACCCAGCTGTGTCCCCCGCTGTGTCCCGCTGTTTCCCGCTGTGTACTGCTGTGTCCCACGCTGAGTCCCGCTGTGTCCCCACTGTGTCCCAATGCGTACTCGCTCTGTCCCGCGCTTGGTCCCGCTGTGTCCCCCCTGTGTCCCCCGCTGTATCCCGCTGTGTCCGGCTGTGTCCCCCGCTGTGTCCCCCGCTGTGTCCCCCACAGTGTCAGCGCTGTGTCCCACTGTGTCCTCGCTGTGTCCCCTGCTGTCTCCTGCTCTGTACCCCGCTGTGTCTCAAGCTTTGTTCCCGCTGTGTCCCACTGTGTCCCGCTGTGTCCCGCTGTGCCCCCACTGTATCCCGTTGTGTTCACAACTGTTTACCACGCTGTGTAACGTTGTGTCCCCGCTGTATCGACGCTGTGTCCCGCTGTGTCCACTGCTGGGACCCGGCTGTGTCCCGCTGTGTCCTCACTGTGTCCCACTCTGTGTTCCGTTGTGTCCTCGCTGTGTCCCCCGTTGTGTCCTGCTGTGTCCCCCGCTGTGCCCTGCAGTGTCCCGCTCTGTCCCGCTCTGTCCTCGCTGTGTCCCGCTGTGTCCCGCTGTGTCCCCCACTGTTTCCCCTGCTGTGTCCGGCTGTGTCCCACACTGTGTCCCACTCTGTCCCCCTCTGTGTCCCGCTGTGTCCCCCGCTGTGTCCCACTGTGTCCCCGCAGTGTCACTGCTGTTTCCAGCTGTTTCCCGCTGTGTTCCGTGGTGTCCCTCTTTGTCTCCCGCTGTGTCCCCCGCTGTGTCCGGCTGTGTCTGACTGTGTCCCGCTCTGTCCGCGCTGTGTCCCGCTGTGTCCCGCTGTGTCCCACTGCGTCCCGCTGTGTCCCGCTGTGCCCCCACTGTGTCCCGTTGTGTCCACAGCTTTGTACCATGCTGTGTAACTCTGTGTCTCCGCTGTATCGACGCTGTTTCCCACTGGGTCCCGATGTGTCCTCGCTGTGTTCCCCGCTGTGTCCAGCTGTTTCCCCCACTTTGTCCCCCACTGTGTCCTTGCTGTGTCCCCCGCTGTGTCCCTCTGTGTCCCGCTGTGTCCTCGCTGTGTCCCCCTCTGTGTCCCGCTGTGTCCCCCGCCATGTCCCGCTGTGTCCCGCTGTGTCCCGCTGTGTCCCGCTTTGTCCCCCACTGTGTCCCGCAGTGACTCCGCTGTGTCCCGCTGTGTCCCACTGTGTCCCGTGGTGTCCCGCTTTGTCCCCCGCAGTGTCCCCGGCTGAGTCTCGCTGT
>NW_012315460.1:0-2062 GCF_000151885.1 Dipodomys ordii
CCACACACACAGAGCCAGGCCCAGAGTTCGAGTCTCACAACACACACACACAGGGATTAGAGACAAATGTGTCAGATAGCAGAGGGAAGACACACCACACCCACACTAGGCCCCTGCTTTGTTCTTAGAAGGCCAACATGTTTTTGAACTCCTTCCCCTGGCCTCAGGTCAGATCTTTTCTGGAAAACTTTGATAATTTTCCTGCTTGAAAGTCCAGTTTGTTTGGATTTCCTTGTGACTAATTTCTTAAAGCGATTGGTCCTTAATAAAATCTGTCACCTGAGGGCCAGATGCTTGCTTTTGTCAGAATGAGGCTACCTCTGGAAGAGAGAAGTAGAATTATTTACTTTTCCACCAAGAGTGTACTACAAGTAGATTCGTGAAAAGGATTCTTGTTATCTGAAGTTGACCTAAATGGAATTTGGTTTTCCCTTTTTGCTAGTCTCTGCAATATCCAGTCTTGTTGCTCTTTCATTTGTCTGTTTATTAATCAGACTTTCTTTTTTCTTTTGGTGGGTGGTAGGGTTTGAACTCTGGGAGTGGGTGCTATCCCTGTTAAACCTCTACCACTTGAGCCACAGCTCCACTTCCATTTTTCTGGTGGTTAATTGGAGATGAGAGACTTTTGTGCCTGGGCTGTTTTTGTTTTTGTGTTTTTTTTTGTTGGTTGTGGGGCTTGAACTCTGGGCCTGGGCACTGTCCCTCAGCTCTTCAGCTCAAGGCGAGCGCTCTACCACTTGAGCCACAGCGCCACTTCCGGTTTTCTGGTGGTTTATTGGAGATAGGAGTCTCACGGTCTCTCCTGCCCAGGCTGGCTTTGAACCGCGATCCTCAGATCTCAGCCTCCTGAGTAGCTAGGATTACAGGCGTGAGCCACCAGCGCCCGGCAGCCTGGGCTGGTTTTGAACCACAATCCTCAGATATCAGCCTTCTGAATTAGCTAGTATTACAGTCATGAGTCACCAGTGCCTGGCTTGTCAGAACCATAAAGATTTTTTTAATTTGTTGTCAGTCTAGGGAATAAACTGTTTAGCTATTTAAAAAAAACACTAATGGACATTAACACAAAATGGACATTAACACAAATTAGCAAAAAGTATATAAAATCAAGAATGAATTATAAAAGCTTTTTTAGTAATGGTAATTTTTTCTTTTCTTTTCTTTTCTTTTTTTTTTTTTTTTTGGGTCCGGTAGTGGGGCCTGAACTCTGGGCCTGGGCGCTGTCCCTCAGCTCTTCAGCTCAAGGCTAATGCTCTACCACTTGAGCCACAGCACCACTTCCGGCTTTTTTCTTTTTGCTTATGTGGTGCTTAGGAATTGAACCCAGGGCCTCATGCATGCAAGGCAAGCGCTCTACCACTGAGCCACCTTCCCAGCCCCAAGTTAGAATTCTTTATCTAATACTTAGTGTTTTGGATAAAGGACAAATTCTCCAAAGTTTATTGTTTCCTCTTAAACATTCAGTGACTATCAAGTAACTTTAAAACCAAAAGAGAGGTGATGAACTTGGTTTTGGCTTTTGGTTTTTTGCTGGTCCTGAGATTTGAACTCAAGGCCTGGGAACTGTCCTTGAACTTGTGTGTGTGTGTGTGTGTGTGTGTGTGTGTTTATTTATTTATTTTTCCTGAGCTTCTTTTTGCTCAAAGCAAGCTCCCTATCACCTGAGCTATAGCATTATTTCTGGCTATTTTTGAGTAGTTTGTTAGAAATAGGAGTCTCACAGACATTGCTGCCTGGGCTGGCTTTGAACCATGGTCCTCAGATCTCAGTCTCCTGAGTAGCGAGGATTACAGGTATGAACCACAGGCACCCAGCCAGTGATGATGAGTTTGTTTTTAATGTAAGAATCTACAATGAAGTCCCTTTAGTAAATTTCTGTGTTTTTTAGTCATAGAATGCAATATGTCTAAACAGATTATATCTTTTTTTTTTTTTTTTGATCCAGTCGTGGGGCCTGAACTCTGGGCTTGGGGCGCTGTCCCTCAGCTCTTCACCTAAAGGCTAGCGCTCTACCACTTGAGCCACAGCGCCACTTCCAGCTTTTTTCTTTTTGCTTATGTGG
>NW_012315461.1:0-2062 GCF_000151885.1 Dipodomys ordii
ACGAAGAAGAAGAAGAAGAAGAAGAAGAAGAAGAAGAAAAAGAAGAAGAAGAAGAAGAAGAAAAAGAAGAAGAAGAAGAAGAAGAAGAAGAAGAAGAAGAAGAAGAAGAAGAAGAAGAAGAAGAAGAAGAAGAAGAAGAAGAAGAAGAAGAAGGAGGAGGAGGAGGAGGAGGAGGAAAAGGAGAAGGAGAAGGAGAAGAAGAAGGAGAAGGAGAAGCAGTAGAAGCAGAAGAAGCAGAAGCAGGAGAAGCAGAAGCAGAAGAAAAAGAATAAGCATAAGAAGCAGAATCAGAGGAAGAAGCAGAAGAAGGAGAAGCAGAAACAGAAGAAGCAGCAGAAGGAGAAGCAGAAGCAGAAGAAGATGCAGAAGGAGAAGCAGGAGAAGCAGAAGAAGGAGAAGGAGAAGGCGAAAGAGAAGGATTAGGAGTAGGAGAAGCAAAAGGATAAGCAGAAGCAGAAAGAGACGCAGAAGGAGAAGCAGCACGAGAAGTAGGAGAAGCAGGAGAAGCAGAAGCAGGAGAAGCAGAAGAAACAGAAGACGCAGAAGCAGAATGAGAAGCAGAAGGAGAAATTGAAGCAGAAGCAGAAGCAGAAGGAGAAGCAGAAGCAGAAGGAGAAGCAGAGGAAGGAGAAGGAGAAGCAGAAAGAGAAGCAGATAGAGAAGCAGCACGAGAAGTAGGAGAAGCAGGAGAAGCAGAAGCAGGAGAAGCAGAAGAAACAGAAGACGCAGAAGCAGAATGAGGAGCAGAAGGAGAAATTGAAGCAGAAGCAGAAGCAGAAGCAGAAGGAGAAGCAGAAGAAGGAGAAGGAGAAGCAGAAAGAGAAGCAGAAAGAGAAGCAGCACGAGAAGTAGGCTAAGCAGAAGCAGGAGAAGCAGAAGAAACAGAAGACGCAGAAGCAGAATGAGAAGCAGAAGGAGAAATTGAAGCAGAAGCAGAAGCAGAAGGAGAAGCAGAAGAAGGAGAAGGAGAAGCAGGAAAGAGAAGCACAACGACAAGCAGGAGAAGCAGAAGCAGGAGAAGCAGAAGCAGAAGAAACATAGGAAGGAGAAGAAGCAGAAGGAGAAGCAGAAACAGAAGGAAAAGCAGAAAGAGAAGCAGGAGAAGCAGAAGAAGCAGCAGCAGGAGAAGCAGAAGCAGAAGAAGCAGAAGAAGCAGAAGCAGAACCTGAAGCAGAAGGAGAAGCAGAAGAAGCAGAATCTGGAGAAGCAGAAGGAGAAGCAGAAGCAGAAAGAGAAGCAAAAGCAGAAGGAGAAGCAGAAGGGGAAGCAGAAGAAACAGAAGAAGCAGAGGCAGTAGCAGAAGAAGCAGAAGATGCATAAGCAGAAGTAAAAGCAGAAGAACGAGAAGGAGAAGGAGAAGGAGAAACAGAAGGAGAAGCAGAAAGAGAAGCAGAAGAAGGAGCGGTAGAAGGAAAAGCAGCTGGAGAAGCAGAAAGAGCAGCAAAAGGAGAAGCAGGAGATGCAGAAACAAGAGAAGCCGAAGCAGAAGAAACAGGAGAAGGACAAGAAGCAGAAGGAGAAGCCGAAGCAGAAGGAGAAGCAGAAAGAAAGGAGGGGAAGCAGAAGAAGCAGCAGCAGGAGAAGCAGAAGCATAAGAATCCGAAGAAGCAGAAGCAGAACCTGAAGCAGAAGGAGAAGCAGGAGAAGCAGAAGAAGCAGAATCTGGAGAAGCAGAATGAGAAGCTGAAGGAGAAGCAGAAGCGGAAAGAGAATCAAAAGCAGCAGGAGAAGCAGAAGAAACAGAAGAAGCAGAAGTAGTAGCAGTTGCAGCAGAAGCAGAAGGAAAAGCAGAAGAACGAGAAGGAGAAGGAAAAACAGAAGCAGAAGCAGAAGGAGAATCAGAAGGAGAAGCAGCAGAAACGAAGGAGAAGCAGAAGGAGAAGCAGAAGCAGAAGAAGCAGCAGAAGGAGAAGAAGAAGCAGAAGAAGATGCAGAAGGAGAAGCAGGAGAAGCAGAAGAAGCAGACGCAGAAGAAGAAGTAGAAGTAGGAGAAGGAGAAAGAAGAGCAGCAGAAGCAATAGGAGAAGAAGAAGGAGAAGCAGAAGCAGAATGAGAAGCAGAA
>NW_012315462.1:0-2062 GCF_000151885.1 Dipodomys ordii
TAGTGGGACACAGCGGCGACACAGATGGGACTCAGCGGGACAAAGCGAGGGACACAGCGGGACACAGCGGGACACAGCTTGGGACACAGTGGGACACAGCGGGGACAAAGCTTGAGACACAGCGGGGTACAGAGCGGGAGACAGCGGGGGACACAGCGAGGACACAGCGGGACACAGCGCTGACACTGCGGGGGACACAGCGGGGGACACAGCCGGACACAGCTGGACACAGCGGGGGACACAGGGGGGCACAGCGGACACACAAAAGGGACAGAGCTGGACACAGAGGGACACAGAGAGGACACAGCGGGACACAGCAAGACAAAGCGGGACACAGCATGGACACAGCAGTAGACACAGCGGGACATAGCAGGGGACACAGCTGGGGACACAACGGGACACAGCAGGGGACACAGCGAGGACAGAGCGGGACACAGCGGGACACAGCGGGGACACAGCGTCGATACAGCGGGGACACAGCGAGACCCCGCGGGCAACACAGGAAGGAAACAGCGGGACCCAGTGGGACACAGCATCGATACAGCGGGACACAATGGGGTACACAGCTGCGGACACAACAGGACACAGCGGGGGACACAGCGGTACACAGCGGGACATAGCGGGGGACACAGCGGGACCCAACGGGAGACCCAGCGAGGACACAGCGGGACACAGCGGGGGACACAGAGGGACACAGCGGGGGACACAGCGGGACACAGCGGGGAACACAGCGAGGACACAGAGGTGGACACAGCGGGACACAGTGTCGATACAGCGGGCACACAGCGTTACACAGCGTGGTACTCAGCTGTGGACACAACGGGACACAGTTGGGGCACAGCGGGACACAGCGGGACACAGTGGGGCATAGCGGGGAAAAAGCGTGAGACACAGCGGGGGACAGAGCTGGAGACAGCGGGGGACACAGCGAGGACACAGCAGGACACAGCGTTGACACAGCGGGGTCTCAGCGGGGGACACAGCGGGAGACAAAGAGGGACACCACGGAACACAGCAGGACACAGCAGGAAACAGCAGTGATACTGCGTGGACACAGTGGGACACAGCGGGGGACACAGCGGGACACAGAGGGGGACAGAGCGGGACACAGTGGGGGACAGAGCGTGGGACACAGTGAGACACAGCGGGGACAAAGCTGGTCACAGCGGGGTACACAGAGGGACACAGCGGGGACGCAGTGGGGAAACAGCGTGACACAGCAGGACACAGCGGGACACAGCGGGGGACACAGCAAGGACACAGCGGCACACAGCATGGGACACAGCAAGGACACAGTGGGACACAGCGAGGGACACAGCGGGACGTAGCGGGGATACGGCGGGGGACACAGCGGGACACAGCGGGGGCACAGGGAGGACACAACGGGACACAGCGGGGGACAGAGCGAGGACAAATTGGGACACATTGGGACACAGCGGGACTCAGCGGGGGACACAGCAGTACACAGCGGGACACAGCGGGGACACAGCAGAGACACAGCGGGGGACACAGCGGGACACAGCGGGGGACACAGGGATGACACAGCGGTACCCAGCGGGACCCAGCGTCGATACAGCAGGGACACGCGGAACACAGTGGGGTACACAGCTGGGGACACAGCGAGGACACAGCGGGACACAGCGGGACACAGCGGGGACACTGCGGGAACATAGCAGGACACAGCAGGGTACACAGCGGGCCACAGCTGAGGATACAGCGGGGACACAGCGGGACACAGCGGAACACAGCGTGAGACAAAGCGGGAGACAGCAGGGGACACAGCGAGGACACAGGGGGACACAGCGGCGACACAGAGGGGACTCAGCGGGGGACAAAGCGGGAGACAGCGGGGGACACAGCGAGGACACAGCAGGACACAGCGGTCACAAAGAGGGGACTCAGCGGTGGACACAGCGGGGGACAAAGAGGGACACCACGGGACACAGTGTGACACAGTGGGACACAGCGGGACACTGCGGGGACACAGCAGGACAAAGCGGGGGACACAGCGGGACACAGCAGGCACACAGCGGGGACACAGCGGGACACAGCGGGGACAGAG
>NW_012315463.1:0-2062 GCF_000151885.1 Dipodomys ordii
CCAGTCATCATGGCTCTGAGCAGGGTTTGACACCAGGGATGGGGAGCTCCACACTCCATTGTTACAGACAGATCCACGCCATATGGGCCCAAACAGTTGCTGTATTCACAGGACCCAGCAAGCTTTGGTGGGAAGAGTTCACAAGTCTCAGCGAAGTTGGGGGATATTGAGGGTGTGAAGCATCATCCATGGGGATGGACATCATCCAGTCCCAGGAAGGATCTGCAAAGCACGTCAATTCCTGACAAGAAAGCAGTGGTGAAACTCCCCCCTCCCCGTCGTCATGGCTACGACAGAGGAAAAGCAAATGATGATAACAATGAATCATAACAACCTATATGTATGTGTATGTCAGAACTCTCACTCCCCACTGCCGGGTAGGTGAGGACTGACTGACTGAGTGAGTGACTGACCCGACCCGTGTTTTGCCCCTCCCGCCGCCCCATCCACCTTGTCGACGGCGAACGCGCGCCATCTAGCGGTGGTTTTGTGAATTGCAGTTTTCTCTCATGAAATGCATGGGGGAAAAATAAGAACAAACAAACCACGCACTGACTGACTGAGAAAACCGGCCCAGGCTGGCTGGCCCCGAGAGAGACTGCCTTCTTTTCAGAGAAGGGGTGGGGTGGGGATGATGATGTGCCTCGTTGGAGTATGGGGCCCATGCCTAGGCAGGCAGGCAGGCAGGCAGGCTCGGAGTGGGACCGTTGTGTGTTGGAGCGCCAGTACAGTAGCTCAAGCCCCAGGATTGACTGGCAAGTCGAGAGGAAAAGGAGGGAGGGAGTGCGGGCGGGCGGGCGGGCGGGAGAGAGAATTCAAACGAGAGAGAGACAGACAGACAGACAGACAGACAGACAGACAGACAGACAGAGACAAAGAGAGACACAGAGAGAGAAATAGAGAAACAGAAACAGAGAGACAAGAGACAGAGACGTGGTGAATTGGTCCGGCTGGACTACATACATGCTCTGTCGCGTCCGATCTTTGAGTTTCCTCAAAGATGCACGCACGCACACACACAGATACACTGAGATGCCCTCTGCCCCCTCTTCTCTCCTCTCCAAGTCCCCCGCCCCCTCCCCCCTCCCCCCCCGTCAGGCACCAGAAATGAGATCCCTCCCCTTCGCCTATTGCGTCAATTACAAACAAAAGGCAGCGTGAGATTCAAGCAAATTTGTTTGATTTTGTTCCGAGGGGTAGGGTTGTGGATTTTGGTGCCGGGGGGGGGTCGGAGGTGGGCACTGTTCCTGAGCCTATTTTTGCTCAAGGCTAGCATTCTACCACTTGTGCCACAGTGCAATTTCTAGTTTCTTTGTGTGTTTTGTTTATATGGTAATGGGGAATCGAACACAGACTTTCATGCATGCTAAGCAAGCATTCTATCACTAAGCCATATTCCCAGCTGCATAGCACGTTTTTATCTGTGCTTTCAGATGTGTTCATCCCATAGCCTGGAGAAGGCAATGAACACATGTGTGAGAAAGGCAACCTATGCATTCTTGCTTGGTAACTTGTACCTGTCAGAGTAACTCTGGCCACACTAGTCCCATCCCAGGCCTGTATCCTTAGCAGCAAGTCTTTACTGATCTTTCAGCTCTGTCCTGCATAGGATATGGGGATTAAGGGATGAGGGGATGTGTGACACATGTTTATATTTTCATTATTTCTTAAAGACATTTTATCAGGCATTCCGAGGTATTCCAATTTGCTTTGGTGAATTCCAGTGGTATTATGTTCAGGGCTCTCCACAAGTTAAGGCAGCACCTCGACATTACCACTGTAGCCATGCTTCCAGTTCTTTTGCTTTTTCCCATTTTCTTTCACATTGGTTTGGCTGTGGACTGCTATTCTCCTTCTGTCCATAAATAGGCAAACAGGCATGCACCCTTATACTAATCCCTATTCCCATTTGCAGATTAAAAAAAAAAACCTGACGATTGAAGTCATGCAACTTGTCCACCATTACATAGCTAGGTCTCCATGCAAACATCATTTCAACTTAGGCAGTTATGTGGTCACCTTAGACCTTCCTAGTTTGAAACACGAAACACTAGAAGGTTGA
>NW_012315464.1:0-2061 GCF_000151885.1 Dipodomys ordii
TGCTTCTCCTGCTTCTCCTTCTCATTCTCCTTCTCTTTCTGCTTCTGCTTATCCTTTTGTTTCTCCTACTCCTAATCCTTCTCTTTCTTTGTTCTTCTTCTGCTTCTCGTTTTTCTTCTGCTTCTTCTGCTTGTTCTGTTTCTTCTGCTTCTACTTTTCCAGCTTCTGCTGCTTCTGCTTCTCCTTCTGCTTCAGGTTCTCCTTCTGATTCTTCGGCTTCTTCTGTTTCTACTGCTTCTGCTTCTTCTGCTACTGCTTCTTCTGCTTCTCCTGCTTGTCCTTCTCCTTCTGCTTCTCCTTCTCCTTCTTCTGCTTCTCTTTCTGCTTCTGCTTCTTCTGATTCTCCAACTTCTCCTTCTTCTTCTCCTTCTGTTTCTGCTTCTCTTTCTGCTTCTGCATCTCCTTCTGCTTCACCTTCTTCTGCTCTTTCTCCTTCTTTTGTTTCTCCCTCTGCTTCTGCTTCTTATGCTTCTTCTTTATCTTCTGCTTCTGCTTCTCCTGCTTCTGATTCTTGTGCTTCTACTGCTTCTTCTTCTGTTTCTGCTTCTTCTGATTCTACTTCTCTTTCTGCTTCTGCTTCTCCTGCTTGTTTTTCTGCTTCTTCTGCTGCTTCTCCTTCTGCTGCTTCTTCTACTTCTCCTACTGCTTCTCTTTTTGCTTCTCCTTCTGCTTCTGCTTCTGCTTCTTCTGTTTCTCCTGCCTGAATTTCTGGTTCTACTTCTTCTGCTGCTTCTCCTTCTGCTTCTGCTTCTACTTCTGCTTCTGATTCTGCTTCTTCTGCTTCTTCTCTTTCGGCTTCTCCTGCTTCTGCTTCTTGTGCTTCTCCTGCTTCTCTTTCTGCTTCTCATTCCGCTTCTGCTTCTCCTTCTGCTTCTGCTTCTCCTCCTTCTCCTTCTCCTACTTCTGCTTCTCCTTCAGCTTTTGCTTCTTCTGCTTCTCCTGCTTCTCCTTCTGCATCTCCTTCTGCTTGTGCTTCTCCTTATGCTTCTTCTTCTGCCTCTGCTTCTCCTCCTTCTTTTGCTTCTCCTTTTGCTTCTGCTTCTTCTGCTTTTCCTGCTTCTCCTTCTGCTTCTACTTCTTCTGCTTCTCCTTCTGCATCTTCTTCTGCTTCTGCTTCTCCTTCTCCTTCTTCTGCTTCTCCTTCTTATTCTCCTACTGCTTCTCCTACTGTTTCCCTTCTCCTTCTTGTTCTTCTGCTTTTCCTTCTGCTTCTCGTTCTGCTTCTGCTACAACTGCTACTGCTTCTACTTCTTCTGTTTCTTCTGCTTCTCCTTCTGCTTTTGATTCTCTTTCTGCTTCTGCTTCTCCTTCTGCTTCTCCTTCTGCTTCTCCATATTCTGCTTCTTCTGCTCTCCTGCTTCTCCTTCTGCTTCAGGTTCTCCTTCTGCTTCTTCGGATTCTTATGCTTCTGCTTCTCCTGCTTCAACTTCTTCTGCTTCCCCTCCTTCTCTTTCTGCTTCTCCTTCTGTATCTGCTTCTCCTTCACTTCTGCTTCTTGTCCTTCTCCTGTTTCTTCTGCTTATGCTTCTCCTGTTTCTGCATCTCCTGCTCCTCCTTCTGCTGCTCTTTCTGCTTCTCCTGCTGCTTTTCCTTCTCCTGCTCCTTCTTCTGCTTCTCTTTCTGCTTCTCCTTCTGTTTCTCCTTCTCCTTCACCTTCTCGTTATTCTGCTTTTCCTTCTGCTTCTCCTTCTGCTTCTGCATCTTCTGCTTCTTCTGCTACTGCCTCTGCTTCTTCTGTTTCTTCTGCTTCTAGTTCTGCTTCTCCTTCTGCTTTTGCTTCTCTTTCTGCTTCTGTTTCTCCTTCTGCTTCTCCAGATTCTGCTTCTCCTGCTTCTCCTTCTGCTTCAGGTTCTGCTTCTGCTTCTTCTGCTTCTGCTTCTCCTGCTGCTGCTTCTTCTGCTTCTCCTGCTTCTTTTTCTGCTTTTCCTTCTGTTTCTGCTTCTCCTTCTGTTTCTTCTCCTTCTTCTGTTTCTTCTGTTTCTGCTTCTCCTGCTTCTGCTTCTCCTGTTTCTCGTTCGGCTTCTCTTTCTGCTTCTCCTTCTGCTTCTGTTTCTCCTTCTG
>NW_012315465.1:0-2061 GCF_000151885.1 Dipodomys ordii
TCCCGCTGTGTTCCCCATGTGTCCCCCGCTGTGTCCCACTGTGTCCCACTGTGTCCCCCACTGTTTCCCCCGCTGTGTCCGTCTGTGTCCCCCGCTGTGTGCCGCTGTGTCCCGCTATGTCCCCCGCTTTGTCTACTGTGTCCCCGCAGTGTCCCCGCTGTGTCCTGCTGTGTCACATTGTGTCCCGTGGTGTCCCACTTTGTCCCGCGCTGTTTCCCCCGCTGTGTCCTCCGCTGAGTCCCCTCTGTATCGACGCTGTGTCCCGCTGTGTCCAGCTGTGTCCTCGCTGTGTTCCCCGCTGTGTCCCGCTGTGTCCCCTGCTGTGTCCCCCGCTGTGTCCTCGCTGTGTCCCCCGCTGTGTCCCGCTGTGTCCTCGCTGGGTCCCCCGCTGTGTCCCGCTGTGTCCCCCACTGTGTCCCGCTGTGTCCGACTGTGTCCCGGTCTGTCCATGCTGTGTCCTGCTGTGTCCCGCTGTGTCCCCGCTGTGTGCCCGCTGTGTCCCGCTGTGTCCCCCGCTTTGTCCTACTGTGTCCCCACAGTGTCCCGCTGTGTCCCGCTGTGTCTCACTGTGTCCCGTGGTGTCCCTCTTTGTCCCCCGCTGTGTCCCCCACTGAGTCCCCTCTGTGTGGCCGCTGTGTCCTGCTGTGTGCTCGCTGTGTCCCCTGCTGTCTCCCGCTTTGTCCCCCGCTGAGTTCCGCTGTGTCCCGCTGCGTCCTCGCTGTGTCCCCTGCTGTGTCCCGCTGTGTCCCCGCTATGTCCCCAGCTGTGTTCCGCTGTGTACCGCTCTGTACCCCGCTGTGTCTCGCTATGTTCCCGCAGTGTCCCGCTGTGTCCCGCTGTGTCCTCGCTGTGTCCCACGCTGTGTTCCGCTGTGGCCTTGCTTTTTTCCCCGCTGTGTCCCGCTGTGTACCCCTCTGTGTCCCCCGCTGTGTCTCGCTGTGTCCCCCGCTGTGTCCATGCTCTTTCTCCTCTGTGTCCCGCTGTGTCCCGCTGTGTACTTCTGTGTTCCCCGCTGAGTCCCGCTGTGTCCCAATGTGTCCTCGCTCTGTCCCCCCGCTGTGTACTTCTGTGTCCTTCCTGTGTCCCACGCTGTGTCCCGCTGTGTCCCGCTGTGTCCCCGCTGTGTCCCCCGCTATGTCCCGCTTTGTCCCCCGCTGTGTCCCGCTCTGTCCTTGCTGTGTCCCCCACTGAGTGCCGCTGTGTCCTCGCTGATTCCCCGCTGTGTCCCTGCTGTGTCCCTCTGTGTACCCCGCTGTGTCCAGCTTTGTACCCGCTGTGTCTCGCTGTGTCCCATGCTCTGTCCCACACTGTGTCCCGCAGTGTCCCCCGCTGTGTCCCACTGTGTCCCCCGCTGTGTCCCGCTGTGTCTCCCGCTGAGTCCCCGTTCTGTCACCGCTGTGTCCCGCTGTGTCCTCGCTGTGTCCCCTGCTTTCTCCCTCACTGTCCCTCGCTGTGTCTCACGCTTTGTCCCTGTTGTGTCCCACTGTGTCCCGCTGTGTCCGGCTGTGCCCCCACTGTGTCCCGTTGTGTCCAAAGCTGTGTACCATGATGTGTAACGCTGTGTCCCCGCTGTATTGACGCTGTGTCTTGCTGTGTCCTCGCTGTGTTCCCCACTGTGTCCCGCTGTGTCCCCCGCTGTGTCCCCCACTGTGTCCTCGCTGTGTCCCCTGCTGTGTCCCGCTGTGGCCTCACTGGGTCCCCAACTGTGTCCCGCTGTGTCCCCTGCTGTGTCCCGCTCTGTCCGGCTGTGTCCCGCTCTGTCCCCTCTGTGTCCCGCTGTGTCCCGCTGTGTCCCCGCTGGGTGCCTGCTGTGTCCCGCTGTGTCTGCCGCTTTGTCCCGCTGTGTCCCACTGTGTCACCGCTGTGTCCCGTTGTGTCCCGCTGTGTCCCCGCTGTGTGCCCGCTGTGTCCCTCTGTGTACCCCGCTGTGTCCCGCTGTGTCCCGCTGTGTCACACTGTGTTCCGTGTTGTCCCGCTTTGTCCCCTGCTGTGACCTCGCTTTGTTTCCCGATGTGTCCCGCTGTGTACCACTCTGTGACCCCGCTGTGTCCCGCTCTGTAC
>NW_012315466.1:0-2061 GCF_000151885.1 Dipodomys ordii
GAGAGAGAGAGAGTAGAAGAGAAGAAGAAGAGAGAAGAAGAAGAGAGAGAAGAGAGAGAAGGAGAATAAGAAGGAGAATAAGAAGGAGAAGCAGAAGAAGGAGAAGGAGAAGCAGAAGCAGAAAAATATGCAGAAGGAAAAGCAGAAGAAACAGAAGCAGAAAGAGAAGCAGGAAAAGCAGAAGAAGCAGAAGCAAAAGGAGAAGCAAAAGAAGGAGAAGGAGAAGCAGAGGCAGAAGAAGATGCATAAGGACAAGCACAAGCAGAAGGAGATGCAGAAGGAGAAGCATAAGAAGCAGAAGATGAAGGAGAAGCAGAAGTAGGAGAAGGAGAAGGAGCAGAAGCAGAAGGAGAAGCAGAAAGAGAAGCAGGAAAAGCAGAAGAAGCACAAGCAGGAGAAGCAGAAGGAGAAGAAACAGGAGAAGGACAAGAAGCAGAAGCAGAAGCAGAAGGAGAAGCAGAAACAGAAGGAGAAGCCGAAAGAGAAAGAGGGGAAGCAGAAGAAGCAGAAGCAGGAGAAGTAGAAGCATAAGAATCCGAAGAAGCAGAAGCAGAACCTGAAGCAGAAGGAGAAGCAGGAGAAGCAGAAGAAGCCGAATCTGGAGAAGCAGAATGAGAAGCTGAAGTAGAAGCAGAAGCAGAAGCAGAATGAGAATCAAAAGCAGAAGGAGAAGCAGAAGAAACAGAAGAAGCAGAAGCAGTAGCAGTTGCAGCAGAAGGAGAAGCAGAAGAACGAGAAGGAGAAGGAGAAACAGAAGGAGAAGCAGAAGGAGAATCAGAAGGAGAAGCAGAAGAAGCAGAAGGAGAAGCAGAAGGAGAAACAGAAGCAGAAGAAACATCAGAAAGAGAAACAGAAGCAGAAGAAGATGCAGAAGGAGAAACAGGAGAAGCCGAAGAAGCAGAAGCAGAAGGAGAAGTAAAAGAAGGAGAAGGAGAAGGAAGAGCCGCAGAAGCAATAGGAGAAGCAGAAAGAGAAGCAGAAGCAGAATGAGAAGCAGAAAGAGAAGCAGTAGAAGCAGAAGAAGCAGGAAAAGCAGAAGCAGAGGAAAGAGAAGAAGACGAAGAAGAAGAAGAAGCATAAGGAGAAGCATAAGGAGAAGCATAAGGAGAAGTATAAGGAGAAGAATTAGAAGCAGAAGAAGCAGAAGCAGGAGAAGCAGAAGCAGAAGAAAAAGAATAAGCAAAAGAAGCAGAAGCAGAAGCAGTGGGAGAAGCAGAAGAAGGAAAGGAGCAGCAGAAGGAGAAGTTGAAGCAGAAAGAGAAGCAGAAACAGAAGGAGAACAAGAAGGAGAAGCAGTAGAACCAGAAGAAGCAGGAGAAGAAGAAGCAGAAGAAACAGGAGAAGCCGAAGAAGCAGAAGCAGAATCTGAAGCAGAAGGAGAAACAGAAGAAGCACAATCTGAAGCAGAAGCAGAAGAAACAGAAAGAGTAGAATAAGCAGAAGCAGAAGCACCAGGACAAGCAGAAGAACAAGAAGGAGAAAGCGAAAGAGAAGGATTAGGAGTAGGAGAAGCAAAAGGATAAGCTGAAGCAGAAAGAGACGCAGAAGGAAAAGCAGCATGAGAAGTAGGAGAAGCAGGAGAAGCAGAAGCAAGAGAAGCAGAAGAAACAGAAGAACGCAGAAGCAGAATGAGAAGCAGAAGGAGAAATTGAAGCAGAAGGAGAAGCAGAAGAAGGAGAAGGAGAAGGAGAAGCAGAAAGAGAAGCAGAACGAGAAGAAGGAGAAGCAGAAGCAGGAGAAGCAGAAACAAAAGAAGGAGAAGAAGCAGAAGGAGAAGGAGAAGCAGAACCAGAAGGAAAAGCAGAAAGAGAAGCAGAAGAAGCAGCAGCAGGAGAAGCAGAAGCAGAAGAAGCCGAAGAAGCAGAAGCAGAACCTGAAGCAGAAGGAGAAGCAGAAGAAGCAGAATCTGGAGAAGCAGAAGGAGAAGCAGAAGCAGAAAGAGAAGCAAAAGCAGAAGGAGAAGCAGAAGGAGAAGCAGAAGAAACAGAAAAAGCAGAGGCAGTAGCAGAAGAAGCAGAAGATTGCAGAAGCAGAAGGAGAAGCAGAAGGAAAAGCAGAAGA
>NW_012315467.1:0-2061 GCF_000151885.1 Dipodomys ordii
TGCCCCGCTGTGTACCCTTCTGTGTCCAGCTGTGTCCCCTCTGTGTCCCGCTGTGTCCCTTCTCTTTCCCCCGCTGTCCACCGCTGTGTCCCCCGGCTGTGTCCCGCAGTGTCCCCGCTGTGTCCCGCTGTGTCCTACTGTGTCCCGTGGTGTCCCGCTTTTTCCCCTCTATGTCCCCTGCTGAGTCCCCTCTGTGTCCCCGCTGTGTCCAGCTGTGTCCTCGCTGTGTCCTCCTCTGTCTCCCGCTTTGTCCCACGCTGTGTCCTACTGTGTCCCTGCTGTGTCCGGCTGTGTCCCCCGCTGTGTCCCGCTGTGTCCCGCTGTGTCCCCCGCTGTGTCCTGCTGGGTCCCTCTGTGTCCCCGCTGTGTCCCTGCTGTGTCCGGCTGTGTCCCCCGCTGTGTCCCGCTGTGTCCCCCGCTGTGTACCGCTGTGTCCCCGCAGGTTCACCGCTGTTTCACGCTGTGTCCTGCTGTGTTCCGTGGTGTCCCGCTTTGTCCCCCGCTTTGTCCTGCTGTGTCCACTGCTGGGTCCCCGCTGGGTCCCGTTGTGTCTCGCTGTTTCACGCTGTGTCCTCGCATTGTCCCATGCTGTGTTCCGCTGTGTCCTCCCTGTGTCCCCCGCTGTGTCCTGCTGTGTCCCCCGCTGTGCCCCGCAGTGTCAGCGCTGTGTCCCGCTGTGTCCTCGCTGTGTCAAACTGTGTCCCCCCTGTTTCCACGCTGGGTCCTGCTGTGTCCCGCTGTGTCCCGCTGTGTCCCCCACTGTGTCCCGTTGTGTCAACAGCTGTGTACCCCACGGTGTCCCCGCTGTATCGACGCTGTGTCCCGCTGGGTCCTGCTGTGTCTCTCTCTGTGTTCCCCACTGTGTCCCGCTGTGTCCCCTGCTGTGTCACTCGCTGTGTCACCCGCTGTGTCCCGATGTGTCCGGCTGTGTCCCCCGCTGTGTCCTTGCTGTGTCCCCGCTGGGTCCCGCTGGGTCCCGCAGTGTCCCCCGCTGAGTCCCGTTGTGTCAACGCTGTGTCCCGCTGTGTCCCCGCTCTATCGACACTGTGTCCCGCTGGGTCCCGCTGCGTCCCCTCTTTGTTCCCTGCTGTGTCCCGCTATGTCCCCCGCTGTGTCTCTCGCTGTGTCCAGCTGTGTCCCCGGCTGTGTCCGGCTGTGTCCCGCTGTGTCCCCCGCTGTGTCCTTGCTGTGTCCCCGCTGTGTCCCGCTGTGTCGCGCAGTGTCCCCAGCTGTGTCCCGCTGTGTCACCGCTGTGTCCCGCTGTGTCCTCGCTGTGTCCCCCGCTGTGTCCCGCTGTGTCCGGCTGTGTCCCCCGCTGTGTCCCCCGCTGTGTCCCCCGCAGTGTCAGTGCTGTGTCCCGCTGTGTCCTCGCTGTGTCCCCCGCTGTGTCCCGCTCTGTACCCCGCTCTGTACCCCGCTGTGTCTCAAGCTTTGTCCCCGCTGTGTCCCGCTGTGTCCCGCTGTGCCCCCACTGTGTCCCGTTGTGTTCACAGCTGTGTACCACGCTGTGTAACGCTGTGTCCCCGCTGAATCGACACTGTATACCGCTGGGTCCCGCTGGGTCCTCGCTGTGTTCCCCGCGGGGTCCCGCTGTGCCCACTGTGTCCCGCTGTGTCCCCCGCTGTGTCCCCCGCTGTGTCCCTATGTGTCCCACGCTTTGTCCCCCTGTGTCCCCGCAGTTTCCCCGCTGTATCCCGCTGTTTCCCACTGTGTTCTGTGGTGTCCCGCTTTGTCCCCCGCTGTGTCCCCCGGTGAGTCGCCGCTGTGTCCCCGCTTTGTCCCGCTGAGTCCTCCATGTGTCCTCCGCTGTGTCCCGCTGTGTCCGGCTGTGTCCCCCGCTGTGTCCCCCTCTGTGTCCCCGCAGTGTCAGCGCTGTGTCCCGCTGTGTCCTCGCTGTGTTCCCCACTGTCTCCCGCTGTGTCCCCCGCTGTGTCCCGCTGTGTCCCCCGCTGTGCCCTGCAGTGTCCTGCTCTATCCCGCTGTGTCCTCGCTGTGTCCCCGCTGTGTCCCCTGCTGTCTCCAGCTCTGTCCCCTGCAGTGTCTCACGCTTTGTCCCCGCTG
>NW_012315468.1:0-2061 GCF_000151885.1 Dipodomys ordii
TGGATAGATCCGTCTCCCCTCCTCTCCACCATTCTCTCCCTCTCCCCCTCCCCCCGCCCCCCCCCCCGCCTTCGGGCTTCCCTGGAGTCCTGCTCCTAATTATGTCTTCAATATCTCTTTATCTTCCAGCCCCTGCTTCCTGACCGGATGGTGATATCTGAAGCACTCAGCGGCAACCAGACAGCCAGAGGGGAACGCGAGCCATCCATGGAGGTGGCGTAACCGTCCATCCTAACCCCCCCCCGCAGGCGATTACTCGACCACGACCACGACCTCCAACCCCCCCCCCCGCACCAAAATCCACAACCCTACCCTCGGAACAAAATAAAACAAATTTGCTTGAATCTCACGCTGCCTGTTGTTTGTCATTGACGCAATAGGCGAAGGGGAGGGATCTCATTTCTGGTGCCTGACGGGGGGGGGAGGGGGGGCGGGGGAATTGGAGAGGAGAGAAGAGGGGGCAGAGGGCATCTCAGTGTATCTGTGTGTGTGCGTGCGTGCATCTTTGAGGAAACTCAAAGATCGGACGCGACAGAGCATGTATGTAGTCCAGCCGGACCAATTCACCACGTCTCTGTCTCTTGTCTCTCTGTTTCTGTTTCTCTATTTCTCTCTGTGTGTCTCTCTTTGTCTCTGTCTGTCTGTCTGTCTGTCTGTCTGTCTGTCTGTCTGTCTCTCTCTCTCTCGTTTGAATTCTCTCTCCCGCCCGCTCGCCCGCCCGCACTCCCTCCCTCCTTTTCCTCTCGACTTGCCAGTCAATCCTGGGGCTTGAGCTACTGTACTGGCGCTCCTACACACAACGGTTCCACTCCGAGCCTGCCTGCCTGCCTGCCTGCCTATGCATGGGCCCCATACTCCAACGAGGCACATCATCATCCCCACCCCACCCCTTCTCTGAAAAGAAGGCAGTCTCTCTCGGGGCCAGCCAGCCTGGGCCGGTTTTCTCAATCAGTCAGTGCGTGGTTTGTTTGTTCTTTTTTTTCCCCCATGCATTTCATGAGAGAAAACTGCAATTCACAAAACCACCACTAGATGGCGCGCGTTCGCCGTCGACAAGGTGGATGGGGCGGCGGGAGGGGCAAAACACGGGTCGGGTCAGTCACTCACTCAGTCAGTCAGTCCTCACCTACCCGGCAGTGGGGAGTGAGAGTTCTGACATACACATACATATAGGTTGTTATGATTCATTATTATCATCATTTGCTTTTCCTCTGTCGTAGCCATGACGACGGGGAGGGGGGAGGGCGGGGTTTCGACCGCCAGCCGACGTGTTGCGGAGGGCCAGGGGGAGGGGGAGGAGTCGCTCGTTCCCTGGATAGATCCGTCTCCCCTCCTCTCCATCATTCTCTCCCTCCCCCCTGCCCACGCTCCCCCCCGCCTTCGGGCTTCCCTGGAGTCCTGCTCCTAATTATCTCTTTAATATCTCTTTATCTTCCAGCCCCTGCTTCCTGACCGGATGGTGATATCTGAAGCACTCAGCGGCAACCAGACAGCCAGAGGGGAACGCGAGCCATCCATGCAGGTGGCGTAACCGTCCATCCTCACCCCCCCCCGCAGGCGATTACTCGACCACGACCACGACCTCCGACCACCCCCCGCACCAAAATCCACAACCGTACCCTCGGAACAAAATAAAACAAATTTGCTTGAATCTCACGCTGCCTTTTGTTTGTAATTGACGCAATAGGCGAAGGGGAGGGATCTCATTTCTGCTGCCTGACGGGGGGGGAGGGGGGAGGGGGCGGGGTAATTGGAGAGGAGAGAAGAGGGGGCAGAGGGCATCTCAGTGTATCTGTGTGTGTGCGTGCGTGCATCTTTGAGGAAACTCAAAGATCGGACGCGACAGAGCATGTATGTAGTCCAGCCGGACCAATTCACCACGTCTCTGTCTCTTGTCTCTCTGTTTCTGTTTCTCTATTTCTCTCTCTGTGTCTCTCTTTGTCTCTGTCTGTCTGTCTGTCTGTCTGTCTGTCTGTCTCTCTCTCTCTCTCTCTCTCGTTTGAATGCTCTCTCCCGACGCCCGCCCGCCCGCACTCCCTCCCTCCTTTTCCTCTCGACTTG
>NW_012315469.1:0-2061 GCF_000151885.1 Dipodomys ordii
CGGGACCCAGCAGGACACAGCGTCGATACAGCGGGGACACAGCGGGACACAGCAGGGTACACAGTGGGGACACAGCGGGACACAGCGGGTACACAGTTGGGCACACAAAGGGACACATCGGGGGACACAGCGAGGACACAGCGGAACACAGCGTGGGACACAGCGAGGACACAGCGACACAGCGGGACACAGGGGGACAGAGCGGGGGACAGAGCAGGACACAGCGGGGACACAGCGGGGACACAGCGGGACACAGCAGGGACACAGTGGGACACAGCGGGACACAGCGGGGTACACAGCGGGACACAGCGGGGGATACAGCGGTACACAGCAGGGACACAGCAGGGATACAGCGGGGGATAGAGCATGACACAACTGGGAACACAGTGAGGACATAGCGGGACCCAGCGGGATACAGCATCGATACAGCGGGGACACAGTGTTACACAGTGGGTTACACAGCAGGGGACACATAGGGACACAGTAGGGGACACAGTGGGACACAGCGGGACACAGTGGAACACAGCGGGGACAAAGCGTGAGACACAGCGTGGGACAGATCGGGAGACAGAGGGGGACACAGCGGGGACACAGCGGCACACAGCGGGGACACAGCGGGGACTCAGCGGGGGACACAACGGGGACACAGCGGGAGACAGCGGGACACAGCGGGGACAGTGTGGGACACAGCGTGACACAGTGGGACACAGCGGGGGACACAGCGGGACACATCGGGGGACAAAGCTAGGACACAGGGAGACACAGCGGGGGACACAGCGGGGAACACAGTGAGGACACAGCGAAGACACAGTGGGACCCAACGGGGACAAAGCGTGAGACACAGGGGGGACAGAGTGGGAGACAGCGGGCACAGCTGGGGACAGAGGGGGGACACAGCGGGACTCAGCGGGGGACACAGCGGGACACATCGGGACACAGCGGGACACAGCGGGGACAAAGCAGGGACACAGCTGGGGACACAGCGGGACACAGCAGGGGACACAGAGGGACACAGCGGGGGACACAGAGGGGGACACAGCGGGACACAGAGGGGAACACAGCGAGGACACAGTGGGACCCAGCGGGACACAGCATCCATACAGCGGGGACACAGCGGGACACAGTTGGGAAAAAGCGGGGGAAACAGCGGGGGACAGAGCATGACACAGCGGGGGACACAGAGAGGACACAGTGTGAAACAGCAGGACACAGCCCGGACTCAGCGGGGGACACAGCGGGGGACAAAGCGGGACACCACGGGACAAAGCAGGACACAGCGGGACACAGCGGAGACATTGCGGGGATACAGCGGGACACAGCATTGGACAAGGCGGGACACAGCGGGACACAGTGGGGGACAATGCAGGGGACAGAGCGGGACACAGCGGGGACACAGCTGGACACAGGGGGACACAGCGCGGGACACAACGGGGGACACTGCGGAACACATCGCGGGATACAGCGGGGGACCTAGTGGGACACAGCGGGGAACACAGCGAGGACACAGCGGGACACAGCGGGACACAGCATCGATACAGCGGGAACATAGCGGGACACTGCAGGACACAGCGGGACACAGCGGGACCCCGCGGGGACAAAGCGGGACACAGCGGGACACAGTGGGGACACAACGGGGGACACTGTGGGGGACACAGCTGGACACAGCGGGGGACACAACGAGACACATCATGGGACACAGCCTGGAACACAGCATGACACATCGGGGGACACAGCGGGGACACAGCGGGATACAGCAGGGACACAGTGTGATACAGAGTAACACAGCAGGGGACACTGCGGGACACAGTGGGGGACACAGCAGGACACACCGGGGGACACAGTAGGGGACACATATGGACATAATAGGGGAAACAGTGGGACACAGAGGTACGCAGCGGGACACAGCGGGGGACACAGAAGGGGACACAGCAGGGGACACTGCGGGACAAAGCGGGGGATACAGTGGAGGACCCAGTGGGACACAGCGGGGAACACAGCGAGGACACAGCGGGACACAGCGTCGATACAGCGGGAACATAGCGTGACACAGCGGGACACAAT
>NW_012315470.1:0-2061 GCF_000151885.1 Dipodomys ordii
CTTCTCCTGCTTCTGATTCTGTTTCTCCTTCTGCTTCTCCTTCTGCTTCTCTTTCTGCTTCTTATTCTGCTTCTGCTCCTCCTACTCCTAATCCTTCTCTTTCTCCCTCTTCTTCTGCTTCTCGTTCTGCTTCTGCTTCTTCTGCTTGTTCGGTTTCTTCTGCTTCTGCTTTTCCAGCTTCTGATGCTTCTGCTTCTCCTTCTGCTTCAGGTTCTCCTTCTGATTCTTCGGCTTCTTCTGTTTCTTCTGCTTCTCCTTCTCCTGCTACTGCTTCTTCTGCTTCTCTTTCTGCTTCTCCTTCTGCTTCTCCTTCTGCTCCTTCTCCTTCTTCTGTTTCTTCTTCTTCTTCTGCTTCTCCCGCTTCTGCTTCTTCTGCTTCTCCTGCTTGTCCTTCTCCTTCTGCTTCTCCTTCTCCTTCTTCTGCTTCTCTTTCTGCTTCTGCTTCTTCTGATTCTCCAACTTCTCCTTCTTCTTCTCCTTCTATTTCTGCTTCTCTTTCTGCTTCTGCATCTCCTTCTGCTTCACCTTCTGCTGCTCCTTCTCCTTCTTCTGTTTCTCCCTCTGCTTCTGCTTCTTATGCTTCTTCTTATTCTTCTGATTCTGCTTCTCCTGCTTCTGCTTCTTATGCTTCTACTGCTTCTTCTTCTGCTTCTTCTGCTTCTACTTCTCTTTCTGCTTCTGCTTCTCCTGCTTGTTTTTCTGCTTCATCTGCTGCTTTTTCTACTTCTCCTTCTGCTTCTCCTTCTGCTTCTGCTTCTTCTGTTTCTCGTGCCTGGATTTCTGGTTCTACTTCTTCTGCTGCTTCTCCTTCTGCTTCTGCTTCTCCTTCTGCTTCTGTTTCTGCTTCTTCTCTTTCGGCTTCTCCTGCTTCTGCTTCTTGTCCTCCTCCTGCTTCTCTTTCTGCTTCTCATTCTGCTTCTGCTTCTCCTTCTGCTTCTGCTTCTCCTCCTTCTCCTTCTCCTACTTCTGCTTCTCTTTCAGCTTCTGCTTCTTCTGCTTCTCCTGCTTCTCCTTCTGCATCTCCTTCTGCTTGTGCTTGTCCTTATGCTTCTTCTTCTGCCTCTGCTTCTCCTTCTCCTTCTTTTGCTTCACCTTTTGCTTCTGCTTCTTCTGCTTTTCCTGCTTCTCCTTCTGCTTCTGCTTCTTCTGCTTCTCCTTCTGCATCTTCTTCTGCTTCTGCTTCTCCTTCTCCTTCTGCTTCCCCTTCTGATTCTCCTTCTGCTTCTTCTTCTTCTGCTTTACCTGCTTCTCTTTCTGCTTCTCCTTCCGCTTCTCCTTCTGTTTCTCCTTCTCCTTCTTGTCCTTCTGCTTTTCCTTCTGCTTTTCCTACTGCTTCTGCTACAACTGCTACTGCTTCTACTTCTTCTGTTTCTTCTGCTTCTCCTTCTGCTTTTGATTCTCTTTCTGCTTCTGCTTCTCCTTCTGCTTCTCATTCTGCTTCTCCAGATTCTGATTCTTCTGCTTCTCCTGCTTCTCCTTCTGCTTCAGGTTCTCCTTCTGCTTCTTCGGATTCTTATGCTTCTGCTTCTCCTGCTTCTGCTTCTTCTGCTTCCCCTCCTTCTCTTTCTGCTTCTCCTTCTGCTTCTGCTTCTTGTCCTTCTCCTGTTTCTTCTGCTTCTGCTTCTCCTGTTTCTGCATTTCCTGCTTCTCCTTCTGCTGCTCTTTCTGTTTCTCCTGCCGCTTTTCCTTCTACTGCTCCTTCTTCTGCTTCTCTTTCTGCTTCTACTCCGGTTTCTCCTTCTCCTTCTAGTTCTTCTGCTTTTCCTTCTGCTTCTCCTTCTGCTTCTGAATCTTCTGCTTCTTCTGATACTGCCTCTGCTTCTTCTGTTTCTTCTGCTTCTCCTTCTGCTTTTGCTTCTCTTTCTGCTTCTGCTTCTCCTTCTGCTTCTCCAGATTCTGCTTCTTCTGCTTCTCCTGCTTCTCTTCTGCTTCAAGTTCTGCTTTTGCTTTTTCGGCTTCTTCTGTTTCTGCTTCTCCTGCTGCTGCTTCTTCTGCTTCTCCTGCTTCTCTTTCTGCTTTTCCTTCTGTTTCTGCTTCTCCTTCTGCTTCTGCTTCTTCCCC
>NW_012315471.1:0-2061 GCF_000151885.1 Dipodomys ordii
GCTTCTGCTTCTCCTGCTTCTCGTTGTGCTTCTCTTCTGCTTCTCTTTCTGCTTCTCCTTCTCCTACTTCTGCTCTGCTTCTCCCTCTGCTTCTGCTTCAATTTCTCCTTCTGCTTCTCATTCTGCTTCTGCGTCTTCTGTTTCTTCTGCTTCTCCTGCTTCTGCTTCTCCTGCTTCTCCTACTTTTCGTGCTGCTTCTCCTTCTGCGTCTCTTTCTGCTTATGCTTATCCTTTTGCTTCTCCTACTCCTAATCCTTCTCTCTCGCCTTCTCCGTCTTCTTCTTCTGCTTCTCCTGCTGCTTCTGCTTCTGCTTATTCTACTATTTCTGTTTCTTCTGCTTCAGATTGTGCTTCTTCTGTTTCTCCTACTGCTTCAGATTCTGCTTCTGCTTCTTCGGCTTCTCCTGTTTCTTCTGCTTATGCTTCTCCTGCTTCTGCTTCCCCTCCTTCTCTTTCTGCTTCTCCTACTGCTTCTGCTTCTCCTTCTGCTTCTGCTTATTGTCCTTCTCCTGTTTCTTCTGCTTCTGTTCTCCTGTTTCTGAATCAACTGCTTCTCCTTCTGCTGCTCTTTCTGCTTCTCCTGCTGCTTTTCCTTCTCCTGCTCCTACTTCTGCTTCTCTTTCTGCTTCTCCTTCTGTTTCTCCTTCTCCTTCTCGTTCTTCTGCTTTTCCTTCTGCTTCTCCTTCTGCATCTTCTGCTTCTTCTGCTACTGCCTCTGCTTCTTCTGTTTCTTTTGCTTCTCCTTATGCTTCTCCTTCTGCTTTTGCTTCTCTTTCTGCTTCTGCTTCTCCTTCTGCTTCTCCTGCTGCTGCATCTTCTGCTTCTCCTGCTTCTCTTTCTGCTTTTCCTTCTGTTTCTGCTTCTCCTTCTGCTTCTGCTGCTTCTCCTTCTTCTGTTTCTTCTGCTTTTGCTTCTCCTGCTTCTCGTTGTGCTTCTCTTTCTGCTTCTCTTTCTGTTCTCCTTCTCATTCTTCTCCTTCTCCTTCGGCTTCTGCTTCTCCTTCTGCTTCTGCTTCAATTTCTCCTTCCGCTTCTCATTCTGCTTCTTCGTCTTCTGTTTCTTCTGCTTCTCCTTCTTCTGCTTCTCCTATTTCTCGTTCTGCTTCTCCTTCTGCATCTCTTTCTGCTTCTGCTTATTCTTTTGCTTTTCCTACTCCTAATCCTTCTCTTTCGCCTTCTCCGTCTTCTTCTTCTGCGTCTCCTGCTGCTTCTGCTTCTGCTTATTCTACTATTTCTGTTTCTTCTGCTTCTGCTTCAGATTGTGCTTCTTCTGTTTCTCCTGCTTCAGATTCTGCTTCTGCTTCTTCGGCTTCTCCTGTTTCTTCTGCTTCTGCTTCTCCTGCTTCTTCTGCTTCTCCTGCTTCTCTTTCTGCTTCTCCTTCTGCTTCTGCTTCTCCTTCTGCTTCTGCTCTTCTCCTTCTTCTGTTTCTTTTGCTTCTGTTTCTTCTGCTTCTTCTTCTTCTGTTTCTTCTGACTCTACTTCTGCTTCTTCTGCTTCTCCTGTTTTTCCTTCTTGTTCTCCTTCTGTTTCTGCTACTCTTTCTGCTTCTGCTTCTCCTTCTGCTGCTCCTTCTCTTTCTCCTTCTTCTGCTTCTCCCACTGCTTCTGCTTCTGCTTCTTTTGCTAATTCTTTTTCTTCTGTTTCTGCTTCTCCTGCTTCTGCTTCTTCTGCTTCTACTGCTTCTCCTTATGCTTCTCCTTATGCTTATCCTTATGCTTCTCCTTATGCTGATGCTTCTTCTTCTTCGTCTTCTTCTTCTTCTTCTTCTTCTTCTTCTTCTTCTTCTTCTTCTTCTTCTTCTTCTTCTTCTTCTTCTTCTTCTTCTTCTTCTTCTTCTTCTTCTCCTTCTCTTTCTTCTGCTTATGATTTTCCTGCTTCTTCTGCTTCTAGTGCTTCTCTTTCTGCTTCTCATTCTGCTTCTGCTTCTCCTAATGCTTCTCCTATTGCTTCTGCTGCCCTTCCTTCTCCTTCTTCTTCTCCTACATCTGCTTCTCCTTCTGCTTCTGCTTCTTCTGCTTCTCCTGCTTCTCCTTCTGCATCTTCTGCTGCTTCTGCTTCTCC
>NW_012315472.1:0-2061 GCF_000151885.1 Dipodomys ordii
AAGAAGAAGAAGATGAAGAAGATGAAGAAGATGAAGATTAAGATGAAGAAGAAGAAGAAGAAGAAGAAGAAGACGAAGACGAAGAAGAAGCCTTTGGCTAAGAATAAGGATAAGCCTAAGGAGAAGCAGAAGAAGAAGGAAGCAGGAGAAGCAGAAGCAGAAGAAAAAGAATAAGCAAAAGAAGCATAAGCAGAAGCAGTGGGAGAAGCAGAAGAAGGAGAAGGAGCAGCAGAAGGAGAAGTTGAAGCCGAAAGAGAAGCAGAAACAGAAGGAGAAGTAGAACGAGAAACAGGGGAATCAGTAGAAGTAGAAGTAGAAGCCGAAAGAGGAGAAGAAGGAGAAGCAGAAGTAGAATCAGAAGAAACAGAAGAAGAAGTAGCAAAAGAAATAGAAGAAGGAGAAGAGCAGAAGAAGAAGCAGAAGGAGAAGCAGAAGGAGAAGGAGAAGCAGAAAGAGAAGCAGGAGAAGCAGAAGAAGCAGGAGAAGCAGAAGCAGAAGAAACAGGAGAAGCCGAAGAAGCAGAAGCAGAATCTGAAGCAGGAGAAACAGAAGAAGCATAATCTGAAGCCGAAGCAGAAGAAACAGAAATAGTAGAATAAGCAGAAGCAGAAGCAGCAGGAGAAGCAGAAGAAGAAGACGGAGAAGGCGAAAGAGAAGGATTAGGAGTAGGAGAAGCAAAAGGATAAGCAGAAGCAGAAAGAGACGCAGAAGGAGAAGCAGCACGAGAAGTAGGAGAAACAGGAGAAGCAGAAGCAGGAGAAGCAGAAGAAACAGAAGCAGAAGCAGAATGAGAAGCAGAAGGAGAAATTGAAGCAGAAGCAGAAGGAGAAGCAGAAGCAGAAGGAGAAGCAGAAGAAGGAGAAGGAGAAGCAGAAAGAGAAGCAGAACGATAAGCAGGAGAAGCAGAAGCAGGGGAAACAGAAGCAGAAGAAACAGAAGAAGGAGAAGAAGCAGAAGCAGAAGGAGAAGCAGAAGGAGAAGGAGAAGCAGAAAGAGAAGGAGGGGAAGCAGAAGAAGCAGAAGCAGGAGAGGCAGAAGCATAAGAATCCGAAGAAGCAGAAGCAGAACCTGAAGCAGAAGGAGAAGCAGGAGAAGCAGAAGAAGCAGAATCTCGAGAAGCAGAATGAGAAGCTGAAGGAGAAGCAGAAGCGGAAAGAGAAGCAAAAGCAGAAGGAGAAGCAGAAGAAACAGAAAGAGCAGTAGCACTTGCAGCAGAAGAAGAAGGAGAAACAGAAGGAAAAGCAGAAGAACGAGAACAAGAAGGAGAAACCGAAGCAGAAGCAGAAGGAGAATCAGAAGGAGAAGCAGAAGAAGCAGAAGGAGAAGCAGAAACAGAAGAATAAGCATAAGGACAAGCACAAGCAGAAGGAGATGCAGAAGGAGAAGCAGGAGACGCAGGAGAAGCAGAAGCAGAAGAAGAAGTAGAAGTAGGAGAAAGAGAAGGAAGAGCAGCAGAAGCAATAGGAGAAGCAGAAGCAGAAGGTGAAGCAGAATGAGTAGCAGAAAGAGAAGCAGTAGAACCAGAAGAAGCAGGAAAAGCAGAAGCAGAAGAAAGAGAAGAAGAAGAAGAAGAAGAAGAAGAAGAAGAAGAAGAAGAAGAAGAAGAAGAAGAAGAAGAAGAAGAAGAAGAAGAAGAAGAAGAAGCAGAAGGAGAAGGAGAAGAAGGAGAAGCATAAGGAGAAGCATGAGGAGAAGCATAAGGAGAAGCAGTAGAAGCAGAAGAAGCAGAAGCATGAGAAGCAGAAGCAGTAGAAAAAGAATAAGCATAAGAAGCAGAATCATAGGAAGAAGGAGAAGGAGCAGCAGAAGGAGAATCAGAAGGAGAAGCAGAAGAAGGAGAAGCAGAAGCAGAAGAAGCAGCAGAAGGAGAAGCAGAAGCAGAAGAAGATGCAGAAGGAGAAGCAGGAGAAGCAGAAGAAGCAGAAGCAAAAGGAGAAGCAGAAGTAGGAGAAGGAGAAGGAGAAGGAAGTGCAGCAGAAGCAATAGGAGAAGCAGAAGGAGAAACAGAAGCAGAATGAGAAGCAGAAAGAGAAGCAGTAGAAGCAGAAGAAGCAGGATGAT
>NW_012315473.1:0-2061 GCF_000151885.1 Dipodomys ordii
GTGCTTCTCATTCTGCTTCTGCTTCTGCTTCTCCTGCTTCTGCTTCTTCTGTTTCTCCTTCTGCTTCTCTTTCTGCTTCTAATTCTGCTTCTGCTCCTCCTCCTCCTAATTCTTCTCTTTCTCCTTCTTCTTCTTCTGCTTCTCGTTCTGCTTCTGCTTCTTCTGCTTGTTCTGTTTCTTCTACTTCTGTTTTCCAGCTTCTCCTGCTTCTTCTTCTCCTTCTGCTTCAGGTTTTCCTTCTGATTCTTCGGCTTCTTCTGTTTCTTCTGCTTCTGCTCCTCCTGCTACTGCTTCTTCTGCTTCTTCTGCTTCTCTTCCTGCTTCTCCTTCTGCTTCTGCTTCTCCTTCTGCTCCTTCTCCTTCTTCTGTTTCTTCTTCTGCTGCTGCTTCTCCCGCTTCTGCTTCTTCTGTTTCTCCTGCTTGTCCTTCTGCTTCTGCTTCTCCTTTTCCTTCTTCTGCTTCTCTTTCTGCTTCTGCTTCTGCTTCTTCTGATTCTCCAACTTCTCCTTCTCCTTCTGTTTCTGCTTCTCTTTCTGCATCTGCATATCCTTCTGCTTCAACTTCTGCTGCTCCTTCTCCTTCTTCTTTTTCTCCCTCTGCTTCGGCTTCTGCTTCTTATGCTTCTTTTTTTCTTCTGCTTCTGCTTCTCCTGCTTCTGCTTCTTATGCTTCTACTGCTTCTTCTTCTGCTTCTGCTTCTTCTGCTTCTACTTCTCTTTCTGCTTCTGATTCTCCTGCTTGTTTTTCTACTTCTTCTGCTGCTTCTCCTTCTGCTGCTTCTTCTACTTCTCCTTCTGCTTCTCTTTTTGCTTCTCCTTCTGTTTCTGCTTCTGCTTCTTCTGTTTCTCCTGCCTGAATTTCTGGTTCTACTTGTTCTGCTGCTTCTCCTTCTGCTTCTGCTTCTACTTCTGATTCTGTTTCTGCTTCTTCTGCTTCTTCTCTTTCGGCTTCTTCTGCTTCTGCATCTTGTGCTTCTCCTGCTTCTCATTCCGCTTCTGCTTGTCCTTCTGCTTCTACTTCTCCTCCTTCTCCTTCTCCTACTTCTGCTTCTCCTTCAGCTTCTGCATCTTCTGCTTCTTCTGCTTCTCCTTCTTCATCTCCTTCTGCTTGTGCTTGTGCTTATGCTTCGTCTTCTGCCTCTGCTTCTCCTTCTCCTTCTTTTGCTTCTACTTTTGCTTCTGCTTCTTCTGCTTTTCCTGCTTCTCCTTCTGCTTCTGCTTCTTCTGTTCTCCTGCTTCTCCTTCTGCATCTTCTTCTGTTTCTGCTTCTCCTTCTCCTTCTTCTGCTTCTCCTTCTGATTCTCCTTCTGCTTCTTCTTCTTCTGCTTTACCTGCTTCTCTTTCTGCTTCTCCTTCTGCTTCTGCTACAACTGCTACTGCTTCTACTTCTTCTGATTCTTCTGCTTCCCCTTCTGCTTTTGTTTCTCTTTCTGCTTCTGCTTCTCCTTCTGCTTCTCATTCTGCTTCTCCATATTCTGCTTCTACTGCTTCTCCTGCTTCTCCTTCTGCTTCAGGTTCTACTTCTTCTTCTTCGGATTCTTATGCTTCTGCTTCTCCTGCTTCTGCTTCTCCTGCTTCTCCTTCTGCTGCTCTTTCTGCTTCTCCTGCTGCTTTTCCTTCTCCTGCTCCTTCTTCTGCTTCTCTTTCTGCTTCTCCTTCTGTTGCTCCTTCTCCTTCTCCTTCTCGTTCTTCTGCTTTTCCTTCTGCTTCTCCTTCTGCTTCTGCATCTTCTGCTGCTTCTGCTACTGCGTCTGCTTCTTCTGTTTCTTCTACTTCTCTTTCTGCTTTTGCTTCTCTTTCTGCTTCTGCTCCTCCTTCTGCTTCTCCAGATTCTGCTTCTTCTCCTTTTCCTGCTTCTCCTTCTGCTTCAGGTTCTTCTTCTGCTTCTTCGGCTTCTTCTGCTTCTGCTTCTCCTTCTTCTGCTTCTTCTGCTTCCCCTACTTCTCTTTCTGCTTCTCCTTCTGCTTCTGCTTCTCCTTCTGCTTCTGCTTCTTGTCCTTCTCCTGTTTCTTCTGCTTCTGCTTCTCCTGTTTCTGCTTCTCCTGCTTCTCCTTCTGCTGATC
>NW_012315474.1:0-2061 GCF_000151885.1 Dipodomys ordii
CGCTGTGTCCCGCTGTATCCCCGCTGTATTCCCTCTGTGTCCCCCGCTTGGTCCGCCACTGTGTCCCGCTGTGTTCCCCGCTGTGTCCCCCGCTGTGTCCCGCTGTGTCCCCTGCTGTATCCCGCTGTGTCCCGATGTGTCCCGCTGTGTACCCCGCTGTGTCCTTTTGTGTCCCATTGTCTCCCCGCTGTGTCCTGCTGTGTCCTGCTGTGTCCTCGCTCTGTTCCCCGCTGTGTCCCGCTGTGTCCCCGTTGTCCCCCGCTGTGTCCTGCTTTGTCACGCTGTGTTCCCTGCTGTGTCCCCCTGTTTCCTCCACTATGTCCCGCGCTGTTTCCGCTGTGTCCCCGGCTGTGTCCCGCTGTGTCCTGCTGTGTCCCGCTGTGTCCCGCTGTGTCCCCGCTGTGTCCCGCTGTGTCCCCCGCTGTGTCCCCTCTGTGTCCACCGCTGTGTCCCCGCTGTGTCCCGATTTGTCTCCCCTGTGTCCCCCGCTTTGTCCCGCTGTGTCCCCACAGTGTCCTCGCTCTGTCCCCCGCTGTGTCCCACTGAGTCCCCCGCTGTGTCACACTGTGTCCCGCTCTGTACCTCTGTGTCGCGCTGTGTCCCACTGTGTCCCCTCTGTGTGTCCGCTGTGTCCCGCTGTGTCGCCCGCTGTGTCCCGCTGTTTCCCCACTGTGTCCCGCGCTGTGTCCCGCTGTGTCCCCCGCTTTATCCTCCACTGTGTCCCTCTGTGTCCCCCACTGTGTCCTCCGCTGTGTCCTCGCTCTGTCCCCTGCTCTTTGCCCCCGGGTCCCGCTGGGTCCCCCGCTGGGTCCCACTGTGTCCCCGCTCTGTCAGGCTGTGTCCCCGTTGTCCCCATGTGTGTCCCCGCTGTCCCCCGCTCTGTCCCGCTATGTCCTGCTGTATCCCTGCTGTCCCCCTCTGTGTCCCGCTGTATCTCTGATGTTTCCCCGCTGTGTCTCGCTGTGTCCCGCTGTGCACCGCTGCTTCCCGCTGTGTCCCGCTCTGTCCCCCGCTGTGTCCTCCGCAGTGTCCCGCTGTGTGCCCCGCTGTGTCCCCGCTATGTCTTGCTGTGTCCCACTGTGTCCACCACTATGTCCCTATGTGTCCACTTTTTGTCCACCGCTGTGTCCCCGCTATGTACCGCTTTGTCCCTGCTGTGTCCTGCTATGTCCCCGTTGTAACCCGGTGTGTCCCCACTGTCCCCCACTGTGTCCCTCGCTGTGTCCCCGCTGTGTCCCACTGTGTCCCTGCTGTGTCCCCCGTTGTGTCCCTCTGTGTCCGCACTGTGTCCCGCTGTGTCCCCGCTGTGTCCCCCTATGTCCCGCTGTGTCCGGCTGTGTCCCCGCTGTGTTACCGCTGTGTCCCCCGCTGTGTCCCGCTGTTTCCCCGTTGTGTCCCGCGCTGTGTCCCGCTGTGTCCCCAGCTGTGTCCTCCGCTATGTCCCTCTGTGTCCCCCGATGTGTCCTGCTGTGTCCCGCTGTTTCCCGCTGTGTCCCTCTGTGTCCCGTTGTGTCCTCGCTGTGTCCCCGCTGTGTCCCCGCTGTGTCCCCTGTTGTGTCCCCGCTGTGTCCCCGCTGTGTCAGACTTTGTCCCGCTGTGTCCTCGCTGTGTCCTCCGCTGTGTCCCGGTGTGTCCTCCGCTGTGTCTAGCGCTGTGTCCCGCTGTGTCCCCCGCTGTTTCCCGCTGTTTCCTGCGGTGTCCCGCTGTGTCCCGCTGTGTCCCTCTATGTCCTTGCTGTACCCCCGCTGAGCCCCACTGTGTACCCCGCTGTGTCCAGCTGTGTCCTCGCTGTGTCCCTCTGGGTCCCGCTATGTTCTCGCTGTGTCCCCGCTGTGTCCCCCTGTGTACCGCGCTCTGTCCAGCTGTGTCCCCGCTGTGTCCCGTTGTGTCCCGCTGTGTCCTCCGCTGTGTCCCACGCTGTGTCCCGCTGTGTACCCCGCTGTGTCCTGCTTTGTCCCCGCTGTGTCCCGCTGTGTCCCTCTCTGTGTTCTGCTGTGTCCCCCGCTGAGTCCCAATGTATACCCGCTGTGTTCCCCGCTGTGTCCCGATGTGACCCCGCTG
>NW_012315475.1:0-2061 GCF_000151885.1 Dipodomys ordii
CAGCAGGACACAGCGGGACACAGCGGTACAGAGCGGCGATACAGCGGGGGACACAGTGGGACACAACGGGGACACAGCAGTGACACAGTGGGACACAGCGGGGGACACAGCGGTACACAGCTTGGGACACAGCGAGGACAAAGCGGGACACAGCGGGACACAGCGGGGACACAGCAGGGACACAGCAGGACACAGCGGGGGACACAGCGGGACACAACGGGGAACACATCGAGGACACAGCGGGACCCAGAAGGACACAGCGTCGATACAGAGGGGACACAGCGGGACACAGCGGGATATACAGCTGAGGACACAACGGGACACATTGGTGGACACAGCGAGGCCACAACGGGACACAGCGGGGACACTGCGGGAACATAGCGGGACACAGCGGGTACAGAGCGGGACACAGCGGGGTCACAGAGTGGTACACAGCGGGACACATCGGGAAACAAAGCGAGGTCACAGCGGGGGACAAAGCGGGATAACACGGAACACAGTGTGACACAGCGGGACACAGCGGGACACAGCGGGACACAGCGAGGACACAGCGGGGAACAGCAGAGGACAGAGAGGGGACACAGCGGGACACAGCGGGTACACAGCTGGACACAGCGGGGTACACAGAGGGACACAGCGGGCACACAGCGGGGACACAGAGGGACACAACGGGACACAGCGGGGACACAGTGGGACACAGCGGGACAAAGCGGCAGACACAGCGGGACACAGCAGGCACACATCGGGGACACAGCGGGACACAGCGGGACACAGCGGGGACAGAGCGGGACACAGCCGGACACAGCGCGACACAGCAGGGGACACAGCGGGACACAGTTGGGGACCCAGTGAGGACACAGCGGGACACAGCAGGGGACACAGCGAGGACACAGCGGGGGACACAGCGGGGGACACAACAGGACACAGAGGGAAACACAGTGAGGACACAGCGGGACACAGCGTCGATACAGCGGGGACACAGCGTTACACAGCGTGGTACACAGCTTTGGACACAACGGGACACAGTGGGGGCACAGCCGGCACAGCGGGACACAGTGGGACACAGCAGGGACAAAGCGTGAGACACAGCGGGGGACAGAGAGGGAGAAAGCAGGGGACACAGCGAGGACACAGCGGGACACAGCGGTGACACAATGGGGACTCAGCGGGGGACACAGCGGGACACAGCGGGGGACACAGTGGGACACAGCGGGGGACACTGCGGGACACAGTGTGGGACAGAGCGTGGGACACAGCGAGACACAGCGGGTACAAAGCTGGACACAGCGGGGTACACAGAGGGACACAGCAGGGACACAGCGGGGAAACAGCGAGGACACAGGGGCACACAGTGGGGGACACTGCGGGAACATAGCGGGACACAGCGTGGTACACAGCAGGACACAGCGGGGTACACAGTGGGACACAGGGGGCACACAGTGGGGACACAGCGGGGGACACAGCGGGACACAGCGGGTCACAGCGGGGACACAGCGGGGGACACAGCGGGGGACAGCAGAGGACAGAGAGGGGACACAGCGGACACAGCGGGGTACACAGAGGGACACAGCGTGCACACAGTGGGGACACAGCGGGACAAAGCAGGACACAGCGGGGACAGAGCAGGACAGAGCGTGACACAGCGAGGACACATTGGGACACAGCGGGACACAGAGGAACTCAGCGGGAGACACAGCAGTACACAGCGGGAAACAGTGTGACACACCGGGGAGACAGCAGGGACACAGTGGGGGACACAGCAGGACACAGCGGGTCACAGCGGGGGACACAGCGGGACACAGCGGGGGACACAGCGAGGACACAGCGGGTCACAGCGGGACACAGCGGGACACAGCGGGGGACACAGAAGGGTACACAGCGGGACACAGCGAGAAACACAGCGAGGTCACAGCAGGGGCCAAAGCGGGACAACACGGGACACAGTGTGACACAGTGTGACACAGCGGGGACACTGCAGGGGCACAGCGGGACAAAGCGGGCGACAGAGCGGGACACAGCGGGAGACAGCGGGAGACACAGCGGGGGACACAGTGGGGGACA
>NW_012315476.1:0-2061 GCF_000151885.1 Dipodomys ordii
TCTCCTTCTATTCTCCTTCTCATTCTTCTACTATTCTCTGCTCTCTTTCTGCTTCTGCATCTTCAGCTTCTTCTGCTACTGATTCTACTTCTTCTGTTTCTTCTACTTCTCCATTCTGCTTTTGCTTCTCTTTCTGTTTCTGCTTCTCCTTCTGCTTCTCCTTCTTCTTCTCCAGATTCTGCTTCTTCTGCTTCTCCTGCTTCTCCTTCTGCTTTAGGTTCTGCTTTTGCTTCTTCGGCTTCTTCTGCTTCTATTTCTGCTTCTCCTTCTGTTTCTGCTTCTCTTTCTGCTTCTGCTTCTTCTCCTTCTTCTATTTCTTCTGATTCTGCTTCTCCTGCTTCTGCTTCTCCTGCTTCTCCTTCTGTTTCTCTTTATGCTTCTCCTTCTTCTGCTTCTACTACTGCTTCTGCTTCTCCTTCTGCATCTTCTTCTGTTTCAATTTCTCCTTCTTCTGCTTCTCATTCTGCTTCTGCTTCTCCTGCTTCTGCTTCTTCTGCTTCTCCTGCTTCTCCTTCTCATTCTCCTTCTCTTTCTGCTTCTGCTTATCCTTCTGTTTCTCCTACTCCTAATCCTTCTCTTTCTCCTTCTCCTTCTTCTTCTTCTTCTGCTTCTCCTGCTTCTTCTTCTTCTGCTTCTTCTGCTTTTTCTGTTTCTTCTTCTTCTGCTTCAGCTTCTGCTTCATCTGCTTCTCCTTTTGCTTCTGCTTCCCCGTCTGCTTCTGCTTCTGCTCTTCTCCTTCTTCTGTTTCTTCTGCTTCTGCTTCTCCTGCTTCTTCTTCTTCTGCTTCTCCTACTTCTCCTTCTGCTTCTCCGTCTCCTTCTCCTTCTCCTTCAATTTCTCCTTCTTGTGCTTCTCATTCTGCTTCTGCTTCTCCTACTTCTGCTTCTTCTGTTTCTCCTTCTGCTTCTCCTTCTGCTTCTCTTTCTGCTTCTGATTCTCCTTCTGCTCCTCCTACTCCTAATCCTTCTCTTTCTCCTTCTTCTTCTTCTGCTTCTCGTTCTGCTTCTGCTTCTTCTCCTTGTTCTGTTTCTTCTGCTTCTGCTTTTCCAGCTTCTGCTGCTTCTGCTTGTCCTTCTGCTTCAGGTTCTCCTTCTGCTTCTTGGGCTTCTTCTGTTTCTTCTGCTTCTGCTTCTCCTGCTACTGCTTCTTCTGCTTCTTCTGCTTCTCTTTTTGCTTCTCCTTCTGCTTCTGCTTCTCCTTCTGCTCCTTCTCTTTCTTCTGTTTCTTCTTCTTCTGCTTCTCCTGCTTCTGCTTCTTCTGCTTCTCCTGCTTGTCCTTCTCCTTCTGCTTCTCCTTCTTCTCCTTCTCTTTCTGCTTCTTCTGATTCTCCAACTTCTTCTTCTTCTCCTTCTGTTTCTGCTTCTCTTTCTGCTTCTGCATCTCCTTCTGCTTCACCTTCTGCTGCTCTTTCAACTACTTCTGTTTCTCCATGTGCTTCTGCATCTTATGCTTCTTTATTTCTTCTGTTTCTGCTTCTCCTGCTTCTGCTTCTTATGCTTCTACTGCTTCTTCTTCTGGTTCTGCTTCTTCTGCTTCTACTTCTCTTTGTGCTTCTGCTTCTCCTGCTTGTTTTTCTGCTTCTTCTGCTGCTTCTCCTTCTGCTGCTTCTTCTCCTTCTCCTTCTCTTTTTGCTTCGCCTTCTGCTTCTGCTTCTGCTTCTTCTGTTTCTCCTGCCTCAATGTCTAATTCTACTTCTTCTGCTGCTTCTCCTTCTGCTTCTACTTCTGATTCTGATTCTGCTTCTTCTGCTTCTTCTCTTTCGGCTTCTCCTGCTTCTGCTTCTTGTGCTTCTCCTGCTTCTCTTTCTGCTTCTCATTCCGCTTCTGCTTCTCCTTCTGCTTCTGCTTCTCCTCCTTCTCCTTCTCCTACTTCTGCTTCTCCTTCATCTTCTGCTTCTTCTGCTTCTCCTTCTGCATCTCCTTCTGCTTGTGCTTGGCCTTATGCTTCTTCTTCTGCCTCTGCTTCTCCTTCTCCTTCTTTTGCTTCTCCTTTTGCTTCTGCTTCTTCTGCTTTTCCTGCATTCTCCTTCTGATTCTGCTTCTTCTGCTTTCCTTCTGCATA
>NW_012315477.1:0-2061 GCF_000151885.1 Dipodomys ordii
TACAGGTGATTTTTGCCTCTTTTTAAAAAATGTGAACGTACTTCAGAGGGGTTACAATTACATGGGCAATGTAATGAGTTCATTTCTTATCAAGCGTTGTTGCCTCCTCGTTTGTTTCCCCTTTCCATCCTTTCCCATCTTCCCCCACCCCACCTCCCAGCCAAAGTTGCACATTTTGTTTTTCGACATAAAGTCTTGACATCTCATTGCTGGAATGGGTCCACCTGTATCCCTATTTAAACAATATGTTTTTTCCCTCCCCTCCAGAAATTGTACAAACATCAAATACAGTGATATCAAAGCCTTACCGTGGGGGAAGGACATACAAAGAAACAAAGAAATCACCTTATACATATGTTAGAAACAATCACAAGAAAAAAATACATTTGAATCCTTATCTTGGAGTTAATTTCTCCTAACATCAATATATCTGACAGTTTCTGCTTGTCTCAGACATATATTAGTTATTGCAATTAAGGGAAACCATGGGACCTATGTTTCTTTGGGCCTGGTTTACTTCACTTAATATAATTTTTCCAAGTTGTTCCATTTCATAACAAATGGGGCAATGCCATGTTTTCTGATGGAGGCATAGAATTCCATTTTGTATATATATAACATTTTATTGATCCATTCATTTGCTGAGGGGTATCTGGGTTGGTTCCACATCTTAGCTGTAGTAAATAATGCTGCAATAAACATAGTTGTGCTGATAGCTTTGTTTTTGATCATTTGGGTAAATGCCCAAAAGTGGGATTGCTGGGTCATAGGGGAGCTGTAAGTGGAGTCTTTTGAGGAAACTCCATACTACCTTCCAAAGTGGTTGAACAAGTTTTCACTCCCACCAACAATGCAGTAAGGTTCTCTTTTGTCCACATCTCCTCCAGCATCTGTTTTTATTACAATTCTTGAATATAAACATCCTAAATGGAATGAGGTGATATCTCAATGGTGTTTTGATTTGCATTACTTTTACGGCTATGGAGGTTGTGCATTTCTTCATGGGTCTATTGGCCACCCTTCTTTCCTCTTCAGAGAAGTTTCTCTTTAAGACTTTAGCTCACTTATTCATTGGGCAGTTGTTTTTTTGAGGGTTTGTTGTTGGGCATTTTAATTATTTGAGTTTCAGGTATATTTTAGATGTGAGACCCTTGTCCATTGTATGGCTAGGGAAGATCTTCTCCAAATCCTCGTGATTTCTATTGATCTGGCTAGCTATGTCCTTTGCCAGCAGAAGATCTGTGATTTCATGCAATCCCGTTTGTCCAAGCTTTCTTTTATTTGTTGTGTTTCTGGGTTTCTATTAAGAAAATTTCTGCCTGTGCCATGGAGACCTAAGGTATCTTGTATTCCATTCTGTACTCTTTTCAGGGTGTTTGCTTTGACTCTGAGTTCTTTGATACATTTGATGTTGATTCTTGTTCAGGATGCTATATAAGGCTCTAGCTTTAGTTTTCCACAAGTGATCAACCAATTTAAACAGCACCCTTTAGAGAAGAGGCTGTCTTTCTTCCATTCTATTTTTTAGCTCCCTTATCGAAGATTAGGTGTGGGTTCATTTCTGGGTTTTCAATTCTATTCCATTGGTCCTGAGTTCTGTTCTTGTGCCAGTAGCAGGCTGTTTTGATTACTATGGCTTTGTAGTGGAGTTTGAAATTTGGAATTGATATTCCTCCAGCACTGTTCTTTCTGTTAAGGATTGTTTTTGTTATTTGGGTTTTTTATTGTTCTATATGAATTTTTGGATTGCCTCTTCTATTTCCTTGACGAATGAGGTTGGAATACTGATATGTATCACATTGAATATGTAGATAGCTTTGGGAAGTATTGTTATTTTCACGATGTTTATCCTTCCGATCCAGGAGCATGGGAGGTTTTTCTGCTTCCAAAGTTCTCTTTTGATTTCCTTTTTAAGGTTTTTAAAGTTAATTCCTACGTTATTTATTTGTTGTGGGGCTATTATGAATGGAGTTGCCTTCCTGATTTCACCCATTGATTATTGAGGGTTAATTTTATACCCTGCTACTTTGCCGAATTTTGAATCAGCTTCAGTAATTTGGT
>NW_012315478.1:0-2061 GCF_000151885.1 Dipodomys ordii
CTTCTGCTTCTCCTTCTGCTTCTCCTTCTCTTCTGCTCCTTCTCCTTCTTCTGCTTCTCCCTCTGATTCTGCTTCTTTTGCTTATTCTTTTTCTTCTGCTTCTGCTTCTCCTGCTTCTGCTTCTCCTTATGCCTCTCCTCCTCCTCCTCCTCCTCCTCCTTCTTGTTCTTCTTCTTGTTCTTCTTGTTCTTGTTCTTGTTCTTGTTCTTGTTCTTGTTCTTCTTCTTCTTCTTCTTCTTCTTCTTCTTCTTCTTCTTCTTCTTCTTCTTCTCTTTCTTCTGCTTCTTCTTTTCCTGCTTCTTCTGCTTCTACTGCTTCTCTTTCTGCTTCTCATTCTGCTTCTGCTTCTCCTTCTGCTTCTCCTATTTCATCTGCGGCTCTTCCTTCTCCTACTTCTACTTCTCCTTCTGCTTCTGCTTCTTCTGCTTCTCCTGCTTCTCCTTCTGCATCTTCTTCTGCTTCTGCTTCTCCTTCTGCTGCTTCTTCTGCTTCTGTTTTTCCTTCTGCTTCTCCTTCTGCTTCTTCTGCTTCTGTTTCTCCTTCTGCTTCTTCTGCTTCTCCTTCTGATTCTCCTTCTGCTTCTCCTTTTGTTTCTCCTTCTGTTTCTCCTTCTCCTTGTCGTTCTTCTGCTTTTCTTTCTGCTTCTCCTTCTGCTTCTGCTGCAACTGCTACTGCTTCTTCTGTTTCTTCTGAGTCTCCTTCTGCTTTTGATTCTCTTTCAGCTTCTGCTTCTCCTTCAGCTTCTCATTCAGCTTCTCCAGATTCTGCTTCTTCTGCTTCTCCTGCTTCCGCTTTTGCTTCAGGTTTTGCTTCTGCTTCTTCGGATTCTTATGCTTCTGCTTCTCCTGCTTCTGCTTCTTCTGCTTCCCCTCCTCTTTCTGCTTCTCCTTCTGCTTTTCCTTCTCCTTCTGCTTCTGCTCCTTCTTCTGTTTCTTCTTCTTCTGCTTCTCCCGCTTCTGCTTCTTCTGCTTCTCCTGCTTCTCGTTCTGCTTCTCTTCGTCGGCTTCTCTTTCTACTTCTGCTTGTGCTTCTTCTGATTCTGCTTCTTCTACTTCTTCTCTCCTTCTGCTTCTGCTTCTTCTGCTTCTCCTGCTTCTCCTTCTGCATCTCCTTCTGCTTGTGCTTTTGTCTGCTTCTTCTTCTGCTTCTGCTTCTCCTTCTCATTCTTCTGCTTCTCCGTCTGATTCTGCTTCTTCTGCCTTTCCTGATTCTCCTTCTGCTTCTCCTTCTTCTTCTCCTTCTGTTTCTCCTTCTCTTTCTCGTTCTTCTGCTATTCCTTCTGCTTCTCTTTCTGCTTCGGCATCTTCAGCTTCTTCTGCTACTGCTTCTGCTTCTTCTGTTTCTTCTGCTTCTCCTTCTGCTTTTGCTTCTCTTTCTGCTTCTGCTTCTCCTTCTGATTCTCCTTCTTCTTCTCCAGATTCTGCTTCTTCTGCTTCTCCTTCCGCTTCAGGTTCTGCTTCTGCTTCTTCGGCTTCTTCTGCTTCTATTTCTGCTTCTCCTTCTGTTTCTGCTTCTCTTTCTGCTTCTGCTTCTTCTCCTTCTTCTATTTCTTCTGCTTCTCCTGCTTCTGCTTCTCCTGCTTCTCATTCTGTTTCTCTTTATTCTTATCCTTCTGCTTCTCCTTCTCCTTCTCCTTCTTCTGCTACTCCTTCTGCTTCTGCTTCCGCTTCTGCTTCTCCTTCTGCATCTACTTCTGTTTTAATTTCTCCTTCTTCTGCTTTTCATTCTGCTTCTGCTTCTCCTGCTTCTGCTTCTTCTGCTTCTCCTGCTTCTCCTTCTCCTTCTCTTTCTGCTTCTGCTTATCCGTCTGTTTCTCCTACTCCTAATCCTTTTCTTTCTCCTTCTCCTTCTTCTTCTTCTGCTTCTCCTGCTGCTTCTTCTTCTGCTTCTTCTTCTTTTTCTGCTTTTTCAGTTTCTTCTGCTTCAGCTTCTGCTTCTTCTCCTTCTCCTTCTGCTTCTGTTTCTCCTTCTGCTTCTGCTCTTCTCCTTCTTCTGTTTCTTCTGCTTCTGCTTCTCCTGCTTCTCCTTCTTCTGCTTCTCCTACTTCTCCTTCTGCTTCTC
>NW_012315479.1:0-2061 GCF_000151885.1 Dipodomys ordii
CATGGTGCTTCTGCTTCTGCTTATTCTACTATTTCTGTTTCTTCTGCCTCTGCTTTAGATTGTGCTTCTTCTGTTTCTCCTTCTGCGTCAGATTCTGCTTCTGCTTCTTCGGCTTCTGCTTCTTCTGCTTCTCGTGCTGCTGCTTCTTCTGCTTCTCCTGCTTCTCTTTCTGCTTTTCCTTCTGTTTCTGCTTCTCCTTCTGCTTCTGCTTCTTCTCCTTCTTCTGTTTCTTCTGCTTCTGTTTCTCCTGCTTCTGCTTCTCCTGCTTCTCGTGCTGCTTCTTTTTCTGCTTCTCTGTCTGCTTCTCCTTCTCCTTCTCCTGCTTCTGCTACTCCTTTTGCTTCTGCTTCTCTTTCTGCTTCTGCTTCAATTTCTCCTTCTACTTCTCATTCTGTTTCTGCGTCTTCTGTTTCTTCTGCTTCTCCTGCTTCTGCTTCTCCAGTTTCTCCTACTTCTCGTGCTGCTTCTCCTTCTGCGTCTCTTTCTGCTTCTGCTTATCCTTTTGCTTCTCCTACTCCTAATCCTTCTCTTTCGCCTTCTCCTTCTTCTTCTTCTGCCTCTCCTGGTGCTTCTGCGTCTGCTTATTCTACTATTTCTGTTTCTTCTGCTTCTGCTTCAGATTGTGTTTCTTCTGTATCTCCTTCTGCTTCAGATTCTGCTTCTGCTTCTTCGGCTTCTCCTGTTTCTTCTGCTTCTGCTTCTCCTGCTTCTTCTGCTTCTCCTGCTTCTCTTTCTGCTTCTCCTTCTGCTTCTGCTTCTCCTTCTGCTTCTGCTCTTCTCCTTCTTCTGTTTCTTTTGCTTCTGATTCTTCTGCTTCTTCTTCTTCTGTTTCTTCTAATTCTACTTCTGCTTCTCCTTCTTCTCCTTCTCTTTCTGCTTCTACTTCTGCTTCTTCTGCTTCTCCTGCTTCTCCTTCTTGTTCTCCTTCTGTTTCTGATTCTCTTTCTGCTTCTGCTTCTCCTTCTGCTGCTCCTTGTCCTTCTCCTTCTTCTGCTTCCCCCAGTGATTCTGCTTCTGCTTCTTTTGCTTATTCTTTATCTTCTGCTTCTCCTGCTTCTGCTTCTTCTGCTTCTCCTGCTTCTCCTTATGCTTCTCCTTATGCTTCTTCTTCTTCTTTTTCTTTTTCTTCTTCTTCTTCTTCTTCTTCTTCTTCTTCATTTTCTTTTTCTTCTTCTTTTTTTTCTTCTTCTTCTTCTACTTCTTCGTCTTCTTCTTCTTCTCCTTCTCCTTCTTCTTCTTCTTCTTCTTCTTCTTCTTCTTCTTCTTCTTCTTCTTCTTCTTCTTCTTCTTCTTCTTCTTCTTCTTCTTCTTCTTCTTCTTCCTCTTCTTCTTCTCTTTCGTCTGCTTCTGCTTTTCATGCTTCTTCTGCTTCTACTGCTTCTCTTTCTGCTTCTGATTCTGCTTCTGCTTCTCCTTCTGCTTCTCCTATTGCTTCTGCTGCCCTTCCTTCTTCTTCTCCTTCTGCTTTTCCTCCTTCTGCTTCTCCTTCTGGTTCTGCTTCTCTTTCTGCTTCTGCTTCTTCTGATTCTCCAACTAATCCTTCTTCTTCTCCTTCTGTTTCTGCTTCTCTTTCTGCTTCTCCATCTCCTTCTGCTCACATTCTGCTGCTCCTTCTCCTCCTTGTGTTTCTCCCTTTGCTTCTGCTTCTGCTTCTTATGCTTCTTCTTGTTCTTCTGCTTCTCCTGCTTCTGCTTCTTATGCTTCTACTGCTTCTTCTCCTGCTTCTGCTTCTTCTGCTTCTACTTCTCTTTCTGCTTCTGCTTCTCCTGCTTGTTTTTCTGCTTCTTCTGCTGCTTCTTCTACTTCTCCTTCTGCTTCTCTTTTTGCTTCTCTTTCTGCTTCTGCTTCATCTGTTTCTCCTGCCTGAATTTCTGGTTCTACTTCTTCTGCTGCTTCTCCTTCTACTTTTGCTTCTACTTCTGCTTCTGTTTCTGCTTCTTCTGCTTCTCTTTCGGCTTCTCCTGCTTCTGCTTCTTGTGCTTCTCCTGCTTCTCTTTCTGCTTCTCATTCCGCTTCGGCTTCTCTTTCTGCTCTGCTTCTCCTCCTTCTCCTTCTCCTACT
>NW_012315480.1:0-2060 GCF_000151885.1 Dipodomys ordii
GCTTCTCCCACTGCTCTGCTCTTTTGCCTTATTCTATTTCTCTGACTTCTCCTGCATCTACTGACTTCTCATTATGCTTCATCCTTATGACTTCTTCTTCTTCTTCTCATCATCATCATCTTCTTCTTCTTCTTCTTCTTCTTCTTCTTCTTCTTCTTCTTCTTCTTCTTCTTCTTCTCTTTCTTCTGCTTCTCCTCTTTTTTCTGCTTCTACTGCTTCTCTTTTTGCTTCTCATTCTGCTTCTGCTTCTCCTTCTGCTTCTCCTATTGCTTCTGCTGCCCTTCCTTCTCCTTTTTCTTCTCCTACTTCTGTTTCTCCTTCTGCTTCTGCTTCTGCTGCTTCTCCTGCTTCTCCTTCTGCATCTTCTTCTGCTTCTGCTTCTCCTTCTGCTGCTTCTTCTGCTTCTGCTTCTCCTTCTTCTGCTTCTCCTTCTGATTCTCCTTCTGCTTCTCCTTCTCCTTCTGCTCCTTCTCCTTCTTCTGCTTCTCCCTCTGATTTTGCTTATTCTTTTTCTTCTGCTTCTGCTTCTCCTGCTTCTGCTTCTTCTGCTTCTCCTTATGCCTCTCCTTCTCCTCCTCCTCTTCCTCCTCCTCCTCCTCCTCCTTCTTGTTCTTCTTCTTGTTCTTCTTGTTCTTGTTCTTGTTCTTGTTCTTGTTCTTGTTCTTGTTCTTCTTCTTCTTCTTCTTCTTCTTCTTCTTCTCTTTCTTCTGCTTCTTCTTTTCCTGCTTCTTCTGCTTCTACTGCTTCTCTTTCTGCTTCTCATTCTGCTTCTGCTTCTCCTTCTTCTTCTCCTATTTCTACTGCGGCTCTTCCTTCTCCTACTTCTACTTCTCCTTCTGCTTCTGCTTCTTCTGCTTCTCCTGCTTCTCCTTCTGCATCTTCTTCTGCTTCTGCTTCTCCTTCTGCTGCTTCTTCTGCTTCTGTTTCTCCTTCTGCTTCTCCTTCTGCTTCTTCTGCTTCTGCTTCTCCTTCTGCTTCTTCTGCTTCTCCTTCTGCATCTTCTTCTGCTTCTGCTTCTCCTTCTGTTTCTCCTTCTCCTTGTCGTTCTTCTGCTTTTCTTTCTGCTTCTCCTTCTGCTGCAACTGCTACTGCTTCTGCTTCTTCTGTTTCTTCTGAATCTCCTTCTGCTTTTGATTCTCTTTCAGCTTCTGCTTCTCCTTCAGCTTCTCATTCAGCTTCTCCAGATTCTGCTTCTTCTGCTTCTCCTGCTTCCGCTTTTGCTTCAGGTTTTGCTTCTGCTTCTTCGGATTCTTATGCTTCTGCTTCTCCTGCTTCTGCTTCTTCTGCTTCCCCTCCTCTTTCTGCTTCTCCTTCTGTTTCTGCTTCTCCTGCTTCTGCTTCTTCTGCTTTTCCTGCTTCTCTTTCTGCTTCTCCTTCTGCTTTTCCTTCTCCTTCTGCTTCTGCTCCTTCTCCTTCTTCTGTTTCTTCTTCTTCTGCTTCTCCCGCTTCTGCTTCTTCTGCTTCTCCTGCTTCTCGTTCTGCTTCTCTTCGTCGGCTTCTCTTTCTACTTCTGCTTGTGCTTCTTCTGATTCTGCTTCTTCTACTTCTTCTCTCCTTCTGCTTCTGCTTCTTCTGCTTCTCCTGCTTCTCCTTCTGCATCTCCTTCTGCTTGTGCTTTTCGTCTTCTTCTTCTTCTGCTTCTCCTTCTCCTTCTTCTGCTTCTCCGTCTGATTCTGCTTCTTCTGCCTTTCCTGATTCTCCTTCTGCTTCTCCTTCTCCTTCTGCTTCTCCTTCTATTTCTCCTTCTCGTTCTTCTGCTATTCCTTCTGCTTCTCTGTCTGCTTCTGCATCTTCAGCTTCTTCTGCTACTGCTTCTGCTTCTTCTGTTTCTTCTGCTTCTCCTTCTGCTTTTGCTTCTCTTTCTGCTTCTCCTTCTGGTTCTCCTTCTTCTTCTACAGATTCTGCTTCTTCTGCTTCTCCTTCTGCTTCAGGTTCTGCTTCTGCTTCTTCGGCTTCTTCTGCTTCTATTTCTGCTTCTCCTTCTGTTTCTGCTTCTCTTTCTGCTTCTGTTTCTTCTCCTTCTTTTATTTCTTCTGCTTATGCTTCTCCTGCTTCTCCTG
>NW_012315481.1:0-2060 GCF_000151885.1 Dipodomys ordii
GCTTCTCCCGCTTCTGCTTCTTCTGCTTCTCTTGCTTGTCCTTCTGCTTCTGCTTCTCCTTTTCCTTTTTCTGCTTCTCTTTCTGCTTCTGCTTCTGCTTCTTCTGATTCTCCAACTTCTCTTCTCGTTCTGTTTCTGCTTCTCTTCTGCATCTGCATCTCCATCTGCTTCAACTTCTGCTGCTCCTTCTCCTTCTTCTTTTTCTCCCTGTGCTTCGGCTTCTGCTTCTTATGCTTCTTTTTTTCTTTTGCTTCTGATTCTCCTGCTTCTGCTTCTTATGCTTCTACTGCTTCTTCTTCTGCTTCTGCTTCTTCTGCTTCTACTTCTCTTTCTGCTTCTGCTTCTCCTGCTTGTTTTTCTGCTTCTTCTGCTGCTTCTTCTACTTCTCCTTCTGCTTCTCTTTTTGCTTCTCCTTCTGCTTCTGCTTCTTCTGTTTCTCTTGCCTGAATTTCTGGTTCTACTTCTTCTGCTGCTTCTCCTTCTGCTTCTGCTTCTACTTCTGCTTCTGTTTCTGCTTCTTCTGCTTCTTCTCTTTCGGCTTCTCCTGCTTCTGCATCTTGTGCTTCTCCTGCTTCTCTTTCTGCTTCTCATTCCGCTTCTGCTTGTCCTTCTGCTTCTACTTCTCCTCCTTCTCCTTCCGCTACTTCTGCTTCTCCTTCAGCTTCTGCTTCTTCTGCTTCTCCTGCTTCTCCTTCTGCATCTCCTTCTGCTTGTGCTTGTGCTTATGCTTCGTCTTCTGCCTCTGCTTCTCCTTCTCCTTCTTTTGCTTCTCCTTTTGCTTCTGCTTCTTCTGCTTTTCCTGCTTCTCCTTCTTCTTCTCTACTTCTGCTTCTGCTTTTCCAGCTTCTTCTGCTTCTACTGTTTCTCTTTCTGCTTCTCATTCTGCTTCTGCTTCTCCTTCTGCTTCTCCTATTGCTTCTGCTGCACTTCCTTCTCCTTCTCCTTCTCCTTCTCCTACTTCTGCTTCTCCTTCTGCTTCTGCTTCTTCTGCTTCTCCTGCTTCTCGTTCTGCATCTTTTTCTGCTTCTGCTTCTCCTTCTGCTGCTTCTTCTGCTTCTGCTACTCCTTCTTCTGATTCTCCTTCTGATTCTCCTTCTACTTCTCTTTCTGCTGTTCCTTCTCCTTCTTCTGCTTCTCCCACTGATTCTTCTTCTTATGCTTATTCTTTTTCTACTGCTTCTGCTTCTCCTGCTTCTGCTTCTTCTGCTTCTACTTCTTCTCCTTATGCTTCTCCTTCTCCTTCTTCTTCTTCTTCCTCTTCTTCTTCTTCTTCTTCTTCTTCTTCTTCTTCTTCTTCTTCTTCTTCTTCTTCTTCTTCTTCTTCTTCTTCTTCTTCTTCTTCTTCTTCTTCTTCTTCTTCCCTTTCTTCCGCTTCCTCTTTTCCTGCTTCTTCTGCTTCTACTGCTTCTCTTTTTGCTTCTCATTCTGCTTCTGCTTCTCCTTCTGCTTCTTCTCCTACTTCTACTTCTCCTTCTGCTTCTGCTTCTTCTGCTTCTCCTGCTTCTCCTTCTGCATCTTCTTCTGCTTCTGCTTTTCCTTCTGCATCTTCTTCTGCTTCTCCTTCTGCTTCTTCTGCTTCTCCTTCTGCTTCTGCTTCTGTTTTTCCTTCTCCTTCTCGTTCTTCTGCTTTTCCTTCTGCTGCAATTGCTACTGCTTCTGCTTCTTCTGTTTCTTCTGCTTCTCCTTCTGCTTTTGATTCTCTTTCCGCTTCTGCTTCTCCTTCACCTTCTCATTCTGCTTCTCCACATTCTGCTTCTTCTGCTTCTCCTGCTTCTCCTTCTGCTTCAGGTTCTGCTTCTTCGGCTTCTTCTGCTTCTATTTCTGCTTCTCCTTCTGTTTCTGATTCTCTTTCTGCTTCTGCTTCTTCTATTTCTTCTGCTTCTGCTTCTCCTGCTTCTGCTTCTACTACTGCTTCTGCTCCCCTTCTGCATCTTCTTCTGTTTCAATTTCTCCTTCTTCTGCTTTTCATTCTGCTTCTGCTTCTCCTGCTTCTTCTGATTTTCCTGCTTCTCCTTCTCCAACTCTTTCTGCTTCTGCTTATCCTTCTGTTTCTCCTACTC
>NW_012315482.1:0-2060 GCF_000151885.1 Dipodomys ordii
AACCCCTTTTAAACCCATAAGAACCTCAGCCGCCGGAGAACCAAGAAGAAAAAAGTATTTTATTCAAAAAGACTCCGAACTCCTGTGGGAAAACCAGATAGATGGGAAAAGGGATAAGGATTTAGCAGAAGGAGAAAGCCAGAATCCAAAGGGGAGAAGCCGGAACCGTATGGGAGTCCATGAGGGGGGAAGCCAGGAGGTATTCAGAAAGAAGCCCCAATTTAGAAGGCAGAAAAGAGGGAAAGGAACGGAGAAGGCAGAATTTACATTTGGAAAGAAAACGGAAGGAAAAAGTAGAAGGAGGAACCGGAAGCCAAAAGGAACAAGGAGGAAGGAGGATGAGCAGAAAGCAGAAGCAGAAGGGAGAAGCAGAAGGAGAAGCAGAAGGAGAAGCAGAAAGAGAAGCAGAAGAAGCAGGAGAAGCAGAAGCAGAAGAAACAGGAGAAGCCGAATAAGCAGAATCTGAAGCAGGAGAAACAGAAGAAGCACAATCTGAAGCAGAAGCAGAAGAAACAGAAATAGTAGAATAAGCAGAAGCAGAAGAAGCAGGAGAAGCAGAAGAAGAAGAAGGAGAAGGCGAAAGAGAAGGATTAGGAGTAGGAGAAGCAAAAGGATAAGCAGAAGAAGAAAGAGACGCAGAAGGAGAAGCAGCACGAGAAGTAGGAGAAGCTGGAGAAGCAGAAGCAGAAGAAGCAGAAGAAACAGAAGACGCAGAAGCAGAATGAGAAGCAGAAGGAGAAATTGAAGCAGAAGCAGAAGCATAAGGAGAAGCAGAAGCAGAAGGAGAAGCGGAAGAAGGAGAAGTAGAAGCAGAAAGAGAAGCAGAACGAGAAGCAGGAGAAGCAGAAGCAGAAGAAACAGAAGAAGGAGAAGAAGCAGAAGCAGAAGGAGAAGCAGAAACAGAAGGAAAACAGAAAGAGAAGCAGGAGAAGCAGAAGAAGCAGGAAAAGCAGAAGCAGAGGAAAGAGAAGAAGAAGGAGAAGAGAAGAAGAAGAAGAAGAAGAAGAAGAAGAAGAAGAAGAAGAAGAAGAAGAAGAAGAAGAAGAAGAAGAAGAAGAAGAAGAAGACGAAGAAGACGAAGAAGACGAAGAAGAAGAAGAAGAAGAAGAAGGAGAAGACGAAGAAGAAGAAGAACAAGAAGAAGAACAAGAAGAAGAACAAGAAGAAGAAGAAGAAGAAGAAGAAGAAGAAGAAGAAGAAGAAGAAGAAGAAGAAGAACAAGAAGAAGAAGAAGAAGAAGAAAAAGAAGAAGAAGAAGAAGAAGAAGAAGCAGAATAAGCATAAGGAGAAGCATAAGGAGAAGCATAAGGAGAAGCCGAAGAAGCAGAATCTGAAGCAGGAGAAACAGAAGAAGCACAATCTGAAGCAGAAGGAGAAGAAACAGAAATAGTAGAATAAGCAGAAGCAGAAGCAGCAGGAGAAGCAGAAGAAGAAGACGGAGAAGGCGAAAGAGAAGGATTAGGACTAGGAGAAGCAAAAGGATAAGCAGAAGCAGAAAGAGACGCAGAAGGAGAAACAGCACGAGAAGTAGGAGAAGCAGGTGAAGCAGAAGCAGGAGAAGCAGAAGAAACAGAAGTTGCAGAAGCAGAATGAGAAGCACAAGGAGAAATTGAAGCAGAAGCAGAAGCAGAAGGAGAAGCAGAAGCCGAAGGAGAAGCAGAAGAAGGAGAAGGAGAACAGAAAGAGAAGCAGAAAGAGAAGCAGAACGAGAAGCATGAGAAGCAGAAGCAGGAGAAGCAGAAACAGAAGAAACAGAAGAAGGAGAAGAAGCAGAAGCAGAAGGAGAAGCAGAAACAGAAGGAAAAGCAGAAAGAGAAGCAGGAGAAGCAGAAGAAGCAGCAGCAGGAGAAGCAGAAGCAGAAGAAGCCGAAGAAGCAGAAGCAGAACCTGAAGCAGAAGGAGAAGCAGGAGAAGCAGAAGAAGCAGAATCTGGAGAAGCAGAAGGAGAAGCAGAAGCAGAAAGAGAAGCAAAAGCAGAAGGAGAAGCAGAAGAAAAAGAAGAAGCAGAGGCAGTAGCAGAAGAAGCAGAAGATGCAGAAGTAGAAGTAGATGGAAAAGCA
>NW_012315483.1:0-2060 GCF_000151885.1 Dipodomys ordii
GGGGGACACAGAGGGACACTGCGGGACACAGTGGGGACAGAGAGGGACACAGTGGGACACATCGGGGACACAGCGGGGACACAGCAGGGACACAGCCGGGACACAGCGGGGACACAGCTGGGACGCAGTGGGGGACACAGCGGGACACAGCCAGACACAGCAGTAACAAAGCTGGGACACAGCAGGACACAGCCAGGGACACAGCGGGGACACAGCGGTGGTCATAGGGAGGACACAGCGGGTCACAGGAGGACAAAGCGGAGACACAGGGGGGACACAGCTGGGGACACAGTGGGACACAGCAGGGGACACAGCGGGACACAGCGGGACACAGCGGGACACAGCGTGACACAGCGGGGACACAGCGGGGGACACAGCGTAGACACAGCGGGACACAGCGTGAACACAGTGGGGACAGAGCGGGACACAGCGGGACACAGCGGAGATAAAGAGGGACACAGCGGGGACACAGCTGGGACACAGCGGGACACAGCGGGACACAGTGGGACTCAGCCGGGGACACAGAGGGACACAGCGGGGTACATAGATGCGGACACAGCGGGACACACCAGGACACAGCGGGACACAGCTGCGGACACAGCGGGGACACAGCGGGACACAGCGGGGACACAGCGGACAAAGCAGGGGTCATAGCGAGGACACAGCGGGTCACAGGAGGGCAAAGCGGAGACACAGGGGGGACACAGCTGGGAACACAGTGGGACAGAGCAGCGGACACAGCGGTACACAGCGGGACATAGCGGGAAACAACAGGACACAATGGGAGACAGTGGGGACACAGCGGGGGACCCAGCGAGGACACAGCGGGACACAGCGTGGACACAGTGGCGGACAGCAGGGTCTCAGCGGGACACAGCGGGGACAAAGACGGGGACAGCAGGGAGACACAACGGGACACAGTGGGACAGAGCGTGGACACAGCGGAACACAGTGGGGGACACAGAGGGGACACAGCCGGGACACAGGGGTACACAGCGGGACAGAGCGGGACACAGAGGAGGACAAAGAGGGAGACACAGCGGGACACAGCGGGGGACACAGAGGGACACTGCGGGACACAGTGGGGACAGAGCGGGACACAGCCGAGGACACAGCGGGGGACAAAGCGAGACACCACGGGACACAGCGGGACACAGCGGGGACACAACGGGGGTCACAGCGCGGACACAGCGGGACACAACAGGGGACACAGCGAGGACATAGAGGGATACAGCGGGAGACACTGCGGGACACAGCAGGACACATCGGGGACACAGTGGGGACACAGCGGGACACAGCGGGGGTCATAGCGGGACACTGCGGGACACAGTGGGGAAACTGCGGGGGATAGCAGGGACACATGGGGACACAGCGGGGGACAGCGGGGACATAGCAGGACACAATGGGACACAGTGGGGACACAGCGGTGGAAAGCGGGGAACACAGCATGATACAGCGGGGACACAGCGGGATACAGTGGGCCACAGCGGGGGACACAGCGGGACATAGCGGGACACAGAGGGACACAGTGAGAAACAGCGGTGACAAAGCAGGGACACAGCAGGACACAACGGGAAACAGAGGGGGACATAGAGGCGGACACATCGGGACACAGCGGGACACAGCGGGGGACACAGCGGGGACAGAGGGGGACACAGCGGGACACAGCGGGACACAGTGGGACACAAGGGGACACAGCAGGACACAGCGGGACACAGCGGGGGACACAGCGGGGACACAGGGGGACACAGCTGGGGACACAGCGGGGACACAGCGGGACACAGAGGGACACAGTGGGACACTGGGGGACACAGCAGGACACAGCCGGTGACACAGCGGGGACGCAGCGGGAGACACAGTGGGACACAGCCAGACACAGCAGTAACAGAGCTGGGACACAGCGGGGACACAGTGGAACACAGAGGGGGACACAGCGGGAACAGAGCGGGACACAGTGGGGACAGAGCCGGACACAGCGGGACACAGCTGGGGACACAGCGGGGACACAGTGGGACACAGCGGGACACAGCGGGACACAGCGTGGACACAGTGGAACCAGC
>NW_012315484.1:0-2060 GCF_000151885.1 Dipodomys ordii
TCCCCGCTGTGTCCCGCTGTGTCGCTCACTGTGTCCCCCTTTGTGTCCCCGCTGTGTCCAGCTGTGTCCTTGCTGTGTCACCGCTGTGTCCCTCTGTATCCCGCTGTGTCCCGCTGTGTCCTTGCTGTGTCCGCACTTTGTCTTGCTGTGTGCCCCGCTGTGTCCAGCTTTGTCCCCAATGTGTACGCCGCTGTGTCCTGCTGTGTCCCCCGCTGTGTCCCCGCTGTGTCAGGCTGTATCCCGCTGTGTCCTCACTGTGTCCCGCGCTGTGTCCTGCTGTGTCCTCGCTGTGTCCCGCTGTGTCCCATTGTGTCCCCGCTGTGTCCTCTCTTGTCCCCCTCTCTGCCCCACTGTGTCCCCCATGTGTCGCCCGCTGTGCCCGTTGTGTCCCCATTGTCCCCCGGTGTGTCCCCGCTTTCCCCCTCTGTGTTCCCCGCTGTGTCCCGCTGTGTCCCTCTGTGTCCCGCTGTGTCCCACTGTGTCCCCGCTGTGTCCCCCCCCTGTGTCCCACTGTGTATCCTGCTGTGTCCCCGCTATGTGCCGCTGTGTCCCACTGTGTCCCGCAGTATTCCCCGCTGTGTCGGGCTGTGTCCTCGCATTGTCCCCGCTCTGTCCGGCTGTGTACCCCCTGTGTCCAGCTGTGTCCTCGCTGTGACCTGCTGTGTCCCCCGCTGTGTCCCCCGCTGTGTACCGCTGTGTCCTGCTCTGTCCCCCGCTGTGTCCCCGCTGCGTCTGGCTGTGTCCCACTTTGTCCTCACTGTGTCCCTCGCTGTGTCCCGCTGTGTCCTGCTGTGTCCCGCTGTGTCCCGCTGTGTCCCGCTGTGTCCCCACTTTGACCTGCTGTGTACCCCGCTGTGTCCAGCTTTGTAACCAATGTGTACGCCGCTGTGTCCCGCTGTGTCCCCCGCTGTGTCCTGATGTGTCCTGCTGTGTCCCGCTGTGTCCCGCTGTGTCCCGCTGTGTCCTCGCTGTGTCCCCACTGTGTCCTGCTGTGTACCCCGCTGTGTCCAGCTTTGTCCCCAATGTGTACGCGGCTGTGTCCTGCTGTGTCCCCCGCTGTGTCCCCGCTGTGTCAGGCTGTATCCCACTGTGTCCTCACTGTGTCCCACGCTGTGTCCTGCTGTGTCCCGCTGTGTCTTCGCTGTGTCCCCGCTGTGTCCTCGCTGTGTCTCGCTGTGTCCCGCTGTGTACCACTGTGTTCCGCTGTGTCCCGTTGTGTCCTCGCTGTGTCTCCCGCAGTGTCCCGCTGTGTCTTCACTGTGTCCCCCGCTGTGTCCCGCTGTGTCCCCCACTATGTCCCGCTGTGTCCCGCTGTGTCCCTGCGGTGTCCCTCTGTGTCCCCGCTGTGTCCCGCTGTGTCCCCCGCTGTGGCCCCCGCTGTGTCCCGGCTGTGACTCGTTGTGTCCTCGCTGTGTCCCCTGCTGACTCCCGCTTTGTCTCCCGCTGTGTCGCTCTGTGTCCCACTGTGTTCCACTGTGCCCCGCTGTGTCCTCGCTGTTTCTCCCGCAGTTTCCCGCTGGGTCATCGCTGTGTCCCGCTGTGTCCTGCTGTGTACCCTGCTGTGCCAGCTGTGTCCCCACTGTGTACCCGGATGTGTCCAGCTGTGTCCCCCACTGTGTCCCCACTGTGTCCCCGCTCTGTCCCCCGCTGTGCTCCGCTGTGTCCTAGCTCTGTCCCATGCTCTGTCTCCCGCTGGGTCCAGCTGTGTCCCCTGCTGTGTCCTGCTTTGTCCACGCTGTGTCCCACAGTGTCCCCCGCTGAGTCCCCCGCTGTATCCCCGCTGTGTCCCACTGTGACCCTCTGTGTCTCGTTGTGTCCTCGCTGTGTCCCCACTTTGTCCCAGGTGTGTCCCCCGCTTTGTGCCTCTGTTTCCCGCTGTGCTCCACTGTGTCGCCTGCTTTGTCCCCGCTGGGTCACCGCTGTGTCCCGCGATGTCCCGCGGTGTCCTACTGTGTCCCGTAGTGTCCGGCTTTGTGCCCCACTGCGTCCCTCGCTGAGTCCTGCTGTGTCCCGCTGTGTCCCCAGCTGTGTCCCGCGGTGTCCTGCTGTGTCTCGCTCTG
>NW_012315485.1:0-2060 GCF_000151885.1 Dipodomys ordii
CGCTGTGTCCCCCGCTGTGTCCTGCTGGGTCCAGCTGTGTCCCCGCTGTGTCTCCTCTGTGTCCCTCTGTGTCCCCCGCTGTGTCCCCGCTGTGTCCCCTGTGTCCCCCGCTGTGTCCCACTGTGTCCCCCGCTGTGTCCCACTGTGTCCACTGCTGTGACCCCGTTGTGCCTTGCTGTGTCCCGCTGTGTCCCCCACTGTCCCCCACTGTGTCCTTGCTGTGTCCCTCTGTGTCCCGCTGTGTCCCCCAGTGTCCCCAGCTGTGTCCCGCTGTGTCACCGCTGTGTCCCGCTGTGTCCTCGCTGTGTCCCCCGCTGTGTCCTTCTTTGTCCCTGCTTTGTACCCCGCTGTGTCCCGCTGTGTCTACTGCTGTGTCCCCACTGTGTCCCCCTGTGTCTCGCTGTGTCCCGCTGTGTCCTCGCTGTTTCCCACGCTGTGTTCTGCTGTGTGCTCGCTGTGTCCCCCGCTGTGTCCCGTTGTGTCCCCAGCTGTGTACCCCGCTGTGTCCCGCTGTGTCCCCACTGTATCGACGTTGTATCCCTCTTGGTCCCGCTGTGTCCTCGCTGTGTTCCCCGCTGTGTCCTGCTGTTTACCCCTCTGTGTCCCCCGCTGTGTCCCGCTGTGTCCCGCTGTGTACTGTTGTGTCCCCCACTGAGTCCCGCTGTATACCCGCTGTGTCCCAATGTGTCCTCGCTGTGTCCCGCGCTGGGTCCCGCTGTGTCCCCGCTGTGTTCCAATGTGTCCTCGCTGTTTCCCACGCTGTGTTCTGCTGTGTCCTCGCTGTGTCCCCCGCTGTGTCCCGTTGTGTCCCCGCTGTATCGACGCTGTGTCCCGCTTGGTCCCGCTGTGTCCTCGCTGTGTTCCCCGCAGTGTCCCGCTGTTTACTCCTCTGTGTCCCCCGCTGTGTCCCGCTGTGTCCCGCTGTGTACTGCTCTGTCCCCCGCTGAGTCCCGCTGTGTCCCAATGTGTCCTCGTTGTGTCCCGCGCTGGGTCCTGCTGTGTCCCCCCTTTGTCTTCCGCTGTGTCCCGCTGTGTCCGGCTGTGTCCCCCGCTGTGTCCCCCGCTGTGTCCCCCGCAGTGTCAGCACTGTGTCCCGCTATGTCCTCGCTGTGTCCCGCTGTGTCTCGCTGTGCCTCCACTGTGTCCCCTTGTGTTCACAGCTGTGTACCACGCTGTGTAACGCTGTGTCCCCGCTGTATCGACGCTGTGTACCGCTGGGTCCCGCTGTGTCCTCGCTGTGTTCCCCGCTGTGTCCCGCTGTGTCCCCCACTGTGTCCCCTGCTGTGTCCCTATGTGTCCCACGCTTTGTCCCCCTGTGTCCCCGCAGTTTCCCCGCTGTGTCCCGCTGTTTCCCACTGTGTTCTGTGGTGTCCCGCTTTGTCCCCCGCTGTGTCCCCCGGTGAGTCGCCGCTGTGTCCCCGCTTTGTCCCGCTGAGTCCTCCATGTGTCTCCGTCTGTGTCCCGCTGTGTCCCCCGCTGTGTCCCGCTGTGTCCACTGCTGGGACCCGGCTGTGTCCCGCTGTGTCCCGCTGTGTCCTCACTGTGTCCCACTCTGTGTTCTGCTGTGTCCTCGCTTTGTCCCCCGCTGTGTCCCGCTGTGTCCCCCGCTGTGCCCTGCAGTGTCCTGCTCTTTCCCGCTGTGTCCTCGCTGTGTCCCGCTGTGTCCCCCACTGTTTCCCCTGCTGTGTCCGGCTGTGTCCCCCACTGTGTCCCGCTCTGTCCCCCTCTGTGTCCCGCTGTGTCCCCCGCTGTGTCCCACTGTGTCCCCGCAGTGTCACTGCTGTTTCTTGCTGTGTCCCGCTGTGTTCCGTGGTGTCCCTCTTTGTCTCCCGCTGTGTCCTCCGCTGTGTCCCGCTGTGTCCGACTGTGTCCCGCTCTGTCCCCGCTGTGTCCCGCTGTGTCCCCGCTGTGTGCCCGCTGTGTCCCGCTGTGTACCCTGCTGTGTCCTGCTATGTTCCCGCAGTGTCCCCGCTGTGTCCCGCTGTGTCCCGCTGTGTCCTCGCTGTGTCCCCAGCTGTGTACCCCACTGTGTTCCGCGTGTCCCTGCTGTATCGACGCTG
>NW_012315486.1:0-2060 GCF_000151885.1 Dipodomys ordii
CGCGCTGTGTCCCTCTGTGTCCCTGGTGTGTCCTCGCTGTGTAACTGCTATGTCCCTCTGTGTCCCCGCTGTGTCCCACTGTGTCCCGCAGTGTCCCCCTATGTCCCCTCTGTGTCCTCGCTGTATCCCCTGCTGTGTCCCACTGTGTCCCCTGCTGTGTCCCCGGGGTGTCCCCGCTGTGTCCTAGCTGTGTCCCGCTGTGTCCCTGTTGTTCCCCGGTTTGTCCCCATTGTCCCCCGCTGTGTCCCTCGCTGTGTACCTCTGTGTCCAGCTCTGTCCTCGCTTTGTCCCCACGATGTCCCGCTTTGGCCCCGCTGTGTACCCACTGTGTCCCATTGTGTCCCGCTGTGTGCCCCCTTTGTTCCCCTCTGTGTCCTGCTGTGTCCCCTGCTGTGTCCCCGCTGTGTCCCGCTGTGTCCCCGCTGTGTAACGCTGTGTCCCCCTTTGTGTCCCGCTGTGTCCCTCGCTGTGTCCCTGCTGTGTCCCTTTGTGTCCCGCTGTGTCCCGCTGTGTACCCCGCAGTGTCCTGCTGTGTCGCCCGCTGTGTCCCGCTGTGTCCCTCTCTGTCCCCATGTGTCACGCTGTGTCCTCGCTGTGTGTCCTTCTGTGTCCCGCTGTGTCTTCGCTGTGTCCCCCACTGTGTCACGCTCATTCCCGCTGTTTCCCGCTGTGTCCTTGCTGTGTCCCCATTTCTGTCCCGTTGTGTCCCCCGCTGTGTCCCGCTGTGTCCCCCACTATGTCCCCCACTGTGACCCGCTGTGTCCCGCTGCGTCCCACTGTGTCCCCGCTGTCCGCCGGTTTGTCACCGCTGTCCCCTAATGTATCCCCCGCTGTGTCCCGCTGTGTCCTCGCTGTGTCCCGCTGTGTCCCCGCTGTGTCTCCGCTGTGTCCTGCTGTGTCCCTGGTGTGTCCTTTCTGTATAAGCACTGAGTCCCTCTGTGTCCCCGCTGTGTCGCACTGTGTCCCCCGCTGTGTCCCTGCTGTGTCCCCGGTGTGTCCTTCTGTGTCCCGCTGTGTCCTCGCTGTGTCCTTCTGTATCCCGCTGTGTCCCCCGCTGTGTCCCCCACTATTTCCCCGCTGTGACCCGCTGTGTCCATGCTGTGTCCCGCTGTGTCCTCGCTGTGTCCCCCGCTCTTTCATGCTGTTTCCCCCGCTGTGTCACCCGCTGTGTCCCCAGCTGTGTCCGGCTGTGTCCCGCTGTGTTCCCCTGTGTCCCCTGCTTTGTCCCGCTGTGTTCTTTGCTGTGTCCCCCGCTGAGTCCCGCTGTGACCCCCGCTGTGTCCCCCGCTGTGTCCCCGCTGTGTCCCCGCTGTGTCCTTCTGTGTCCCTGGTGTGTCCTCGCTGTGTAACTGCTATGTCCATCTGTGTCCCCGCTGTGTCCCACTGTGTCCCGCAGTGTCCCCCTATGACCCTTCTGTGTCCTCGCTGTATCCCCTGCTGTGTCCCACTGTGTCCCCTGCTGTGTCCCCGGGGTGTCCCCGCTGTGTCCTAGCTGTGTCCCGCTGTTTCCCCCTTGTTCCCCGGTTTGTCCCCACTGTCCCCCACTGTGTCCCTCGCTGTGTACCTCTGTGTCCAGCTCTGTCCTCGCTTTGTCCCCGCGATGTCCCGCTGTGGCCCCGCAGTGTACCCCGCTGTGTCCCACTGTGTCCCGCTGTGTGCCCCCTTTGTTCCCCTCTGTGTCCTGCTGTGTCCCCTGCTGTGTCCCCGCTGTGTCCCGCTGTGTCCCCGCTGTGTAACGCTGTGTCCCCCTTTGTGTCCCGCTGTGTCACTTTGTGTCCCGCTGTGTCCTGCTGTGTACCCCGCAGTGTCCTGCTGTGTCGCCCGATGTGTCCCGCTGTGTCCCGCTCTGTCCCCATGAGTCACGCTGTGTCCTCGCTGTGTGTCCTTCTGTGTCCCGCTGTGTCTTCGCTGTGTCCCCCACTGTGTCACGCTCATTCCCGCTGTTTCCCGCTGTGTCCTTTCTGTGTCCCCATTTGTGTCCTGCTGTGTCCCCCGCTGTGTCCCGAATGTGTCCCCCGCTGTGTCCCCCACTGTGTCCCGCTGTGTCCCGCTGCGTCTGA
>NW_012315487.1:0-2060 GCF_000151885.1 Dipodomys ordii
GCTTCTCCGTTTGATCTCCTTCTGTTTCTGCTTCTCTTTCTGCTTCTGCTTCTCCTTCTGCATCTCATTCTCCTTCTCCTTCTTCTGCTTCTCCCACTGATCTGCTTCTGCTTCTTTTGCTTATTCTATTTCTTCTGCTTCTCCTGCTTCTACTGCTTCTCCTTATGCTTCTCTTTATGCTTCTCCTTATGCTTCTCCTTCTTCTTCTTCTTCTTCTTCTTCTTCTTCTTCTTCTTCTTCTTCTTCTTCTTCTTCTTCTTCTTCTTCTTCTTCTTCTTCTCTTTCTTCTGCTTCTCCTGGTTTTTCTGCTTCTACTGCTTCTCTTTTTGCTTCTCATTCTGCTTCTGCTTCTCCTTCTGCTTCTCCTATTGCTTCTGCTGCCCTTCCTTCTGCTTCTCCTTCTCCTACTTCTGTTTCTCCTTCTGCTTCTGCTTCTGCTGCTTCTCCTGCTTTTCCTTCTGCATCTTCTTCTGCTTCTCCTTCTGCTGCTTCTTCTGCTTCTGCTTCTCCTTCTTCTGCTTCTCCTTCTGCTTCTCCCTCTGCTTCTCCTTCTCCTTCTGCTCCTTCTCCTTCTTCTGCTTCTCCCTCTGATTCTGCTTCTTTTGCTTATTCTTTTTCTTCTGCTTCTGCTTCTCCTGCTTCTGCTTCTTCTGCTTCTCCTTATGCCTCTCCTTCTCCTCCTCCTCCTCCTCCTCCTCCTCCTCCTTCTTGTTCTTCTTCTTGTTCTTCTTCTTGTTCTTCTTGTTCTTGTTCTTGTTCTTGTTCTTCTTCTTCTTCTTCTTCTTCTTCTTCTTCTTCTTCTTCTTCTTCTTCTTCTTCTTCTTCTTCTCTTTCTTCTGCTTCTTCTTTTCCTGCTTCTTCTGCTTCTACTGCTTCTCTTTCTGCTTCTCATTCTGCTTCTGCTTCTCCTTCTGCTTCTCCTATTTCTTCTGCGGCTCTTCCTTCTCCTACTTCTACTTCTCCTTCTGCTTCTGCTTCTTCTGCTTCTCCTGCTTCTCCTTCTGCATCTTCTTCTGCTTCTGCTTCTCCTTCTGCTGCTTCTTCTGCTTCTGTTTCTCCTTCTGCTTCTCCTTCTGCTTCTTCTGCTTCTGCTTCTCCTTCTGCTTCTTCTGCTTCTCCTTCTGATTCTCCTTCTGCTTCTCCTTCTGTTTCTCCTTCTCCTTGTCGTTCTTCTGCTTTTCTTTCTGCTTCTCCTTCTGCTTCTGCTGCAACTGCTACTGCTTCTTCTGTTTCTTCTGCGTCTCCTTCTGCTTTTGATTCTCTTTCAGCTTCTGCTTCTCCTTCAGCTTCTCATTCAGCTTCTCCAGATTCTGCTTCTTCTGCTTCTCCTGCTTCCGCTTTTGCTTCAGGTTTTGCTTCTGCTTTTTCGGATTCTTATGCTTCTGCTTCTCCTGCTTCTGCTTCTTCTGCTTCCACTGCTCTTTCTGCTTCTCCTTCTGTTTCTGCTTCTCCTGCTTCTGCTTCTTCTGCTTTTCCTGCTTCTCTTTCTGCTTCTCCTTCTGCTTTTCCTTCTCCTTCTGCTTCTGCTCCTTCTCCTTCTTCTGTTTCTTCTTCTTCTGCTTCTCCCGCTTCTGCTTCTTCTGCTTCTCCTGCTTCTCGTTCTGCTTCTCTTCGTCGGCTTCTCTTTCTACTTCTGCTTCTGGTTCTTCTGATTTTGCTTCTTCTACTTCTTCTCTCCTTCTGCTTCTGCTTCTTCTGCTTCTCCTGCTTCTCCTTCTGCATCTCCCTCTGCTTGTGCTTTTCGTCTGCTTCTTCTTCTGCTTCTGCTTCTCCTTCTCCTTCTACTGCTTCTCCGTCTGATTCTGCTTCTTCTGCCTTTCCTGATTCTCCTTCGGCTTCTCCTTCTTCTTCTCCTTCTGTTTCTCCTTCTCCTTCTCGTTCTTCTTCTATTCCTTCTGCTTCTCTTTCTGCTTCTGCATCTTCAGCTTCTTCTGCTACTGCTTCTGCTTCTTCTGTTTCTTCTGCTTCTCCTTCTGCTTTTGCTTCTCTTTCTGCTTCTGCTTCTCCTTCTGGTTCTCCTTCTTCTTCTCCAGATTCTGCTTCTTCTGCTTCTTGAGAAC
>NW_012315488.1:0-2060 GCF_000151885.1 Dipodomys ordii
CTAGTCTTGCCCAAGAACCCTGAGTGGTTTCACTTTCATTTCTGAGGGCTGGTTTGCAATGTAACAAACCGTTGTTACCATTAGAGATCTACCGATTGAGAGAAAGGGATACACCAGAGTGTATTCCCCTGTATTTCCCCCCTGAACATGGAGTACAGAAATTGCTATTGACAGTCTTTTATTCGAACCTCATAAAAGGAAAAAAAACCCTCCCCTCGCCCCCCCGCCTTCGGGCTTCCCTGGAGTCCTGCTCCTAATTATCTCTTTAATATCTCTTTATCTTCCAGCCCCTGCTTCCTGACCGGATGGTGATATCTGAAGCACTCAGCGGCAACCAGACAGCCAGAGGGGAACGCGAGCCATCCATGCAGGTGGCGTAACCGTCCATCCTCACCCCCCCCGCAGGCGATTACTCGACCACGACCACGACCTCCGAGCCCCCCCCCCGCACCAAAATCCACAACCCTACCCTCGGAACAAAATAAAACAAATTTGCTTGAATCTCACGCTGCCTTTTGTTTGTAATTGACGCAATAGGCGAAGGGGAGGGATCTCATTACTGGTGCCTGATGGGGGGGGGACGGGGGAGGGGGCGGGGGAATTGGAGAGGAAAGAAGAGGGGGCAGAGGGCATCTCAGTGTATCTGTGTGTGTGCGTGCGTGCATCTTTGAGGAAACTCAAAGATCGGACCCGACAGAGCATGTATGTAGTCCAGCCGGACCAATTCACCACGTCTCTGTCTCTTGTCTCTCTGTTTCTGTTTCTCTATTTCTCTCTCTGTGTCTCTCTTTGTCTCTGTCTGTCTGTCTGTCTGTCTGTCTGTCTGTCTGTCTGTCTCTCTCTCTCTCTCTCTCTCGTTTGAAGTCTCTCTCCCGCCCGCCCGCCCGCCCGCACTCCCTCCCTCCTTTTCCTCTCGACTTGCCAGTCAATCCTGGGGTTTGAGCTACTGTACTGGCGCTCCAACACACAACGGTCCCACTCCGAGCCTGCCTGCCTGCCTGCCTGCCTATGCATGGGCCCCATACTCCAACGAGGCACATCATCATCCCCACCCCACCCTTTCTCTGAAAAGAAGGCAGTCTCTCTCGGGGCCAGCCAGCCTGGGCCGGTTTTCTCAGTCAGTCAGTGCGTGGTTTGTTTGTTCTTTTTTTTCCCCCATGCATTTCATGAGAGAAAACTGCAATTCACAAAACCACCGCTAGATGGCGCGCGTTCGCCGTCGACAAGGTGGATGGGGCGGCGGGAGGGGCAAAACACGGGTCGGGTCAGTCACTCACTCAGTCAGTCAGTCCTCACCTACCCGGCAGTGGGGAGTGAGAGTTCTGACATACACATACATATAGGTTGTTATGATTCATTATTATCATCATTTGCTTTTCCTCTGTCGTAGCCATGACGACGGGAAGGGGGGATTGCCGGGTTTCGAACGCCAGTCGACGTGTTGCGGAGGGGGAGGGGAGGGGGAGGAGTCGCTCGTTCCCTGGATAGATCCGTCTCCCCTCCTCTCCACCATTCTCTCCCTCCCCCCTCCCCACGCCCCCCCCCGCCTTCGGGCTTCCCTGGAGTCCTGCTCCTAATTATCTCTTTAATATCTCTTTATCTTCCAGCCCCTGCTTCCTGACCGGATGGTGATATCTGAAGCACTCAGCGGCAACCAGACAGCCAGAGGGGAACGCGAGCCATCCATGCAGGTGGCGTAACCGTCCATCCTCACCCCCCCCCGCAGGCGATTACTCGACCAAGACCACGACCTCCGACCCCCCCCCCGCACCAAAATCCACAACCCTACCCTCGGAACAAAGTAAAACAAATTTGCTTGAATCTCACTCTGCCTTTTGTTTGTAATTGACGCAATAGGCGAAGGGGAGGGATCTCATTTCTGGTGCCTATCGGGGGGGGAGGGGGGAGGTGGCGGGGGAATTGGAGAGGAGAGAAGAGGGGGCAGAGGGCATCTCAGTGTATCTGTGTGTGTGCGTTCGTGCATCTTTGAGGAAACTCAAAGATCGGACGCGACAGAGCATGTATGTAGTCCAGCCGGACCAATTCACCACGTCTCTTGA
>NW_012315489.1:0-2060 GCF_000151885.1 Dipodomys ordii
TTTCTCCCTCTCTGTCCCCCGCTGTGTCTCACGCTTTGTCCCTGCTGTGTCCCACTGTGTCCCGCTGTGTCCGGCTGTGCCCCCACTGTGTCCCTTTGTGTCCAAAGCTGTGTACCACGCCGTGTAACGCTATGTCCCCGCGGTATCGACGCTGTGTCCCTCTGTGTCCTCGCTGTGTTCCCCACTGTGTCCCGCTGTGTCCCACGCTGTGTCCCCCGCTGTGTCCTCGCTGTGTCCCCTGCTGTGTCCCGCTGTGTCCTCACTGGGTCCCCAACTGTGTCCTGCTGTGTCCCCTGCTGTTTCCCGCTCTGTCCGGCTGTGTCCCGCTCTGTCCCCGCTGTGTCCCGCTGTGTCCCGCTCTGTCCCCGCTGTGTGCCTGCTGTGTCCCGCTGTGTCTGCCGCTTTGTCCCGCTGTGTCCCACTGTGTCCCCGCTGTGTCCCGTTGTGTCCCGCTGTGTCCCGCTCTGTCCCCGCTGTGTGCCTGCTGTGTCCCGCTGTGTCTGCCGCTTTGTCCCGCTGTGTCCCACTGTGTCCCCGCTGTGCCCCGTTGTGTCCCGCTGTGTCCCCGCTGTGTGCCCGCTGTGTCCCTCTGTGTACCCCGCTGTGTCCCGCTGTGTCCCGCTGTGTCACACTGTGTTCCGTGTTGTCCCGCTTTGTCCCCCGCTGTGACCTCGCTTTGTTTCCCTATGTGTCCCGCTGTGTACCACTCTGTGACCCCGCTGTGTCCCGCTCTGTACCCGCTGTGTCCCGCTATGTTCCCGCAGTGTCTCCGCTGTGTCCCGCTGTGTCCTTGCTGTGTCCACCGCTGTGTCCCGTTGTGTCCTCAGCTGTGAACCCCGCTGTGTCCTGCTGTGTCCCCTCTGAATCGACGCTGTGTCCTCGATGTGTTCCTCGTTGTGTCCCACTGTGTCCCCTGCTGTGTCCCTCGTTGTGTCCCTGCTGTGTCCCCGCTGTGTCCCGCTGTGTCCCGCTTTGTCCTCGCTGTGTCCCAAGCTGTGTACCGCTGTGTCCCCCGCTGTGTCCTGCTGTGTCCCCGCTTTGTCCCACTGTGTCTCCCGCTGTGTCCCGCTGTGTACTGCTGTGTCCCGCGGTGTCCCGGTGTGTCCCACTGTGTCCGCGCTGTGTTCCCGGCTGTGTCCCGCTGTGTACCCTTCTGTGTCCCCCGCTGTGACCCGCTGTGTCTCCCTTTGTCCCCCGCTGTGTCCCCAGTGTGTGCCCCCTGTGTCCCGCTGTGTACCACGCTGTGTCCAGCTGTGTTCCCGCTGTGTCCCACTGTGTCCCCTCTCTGTCCCCTGCTGTCCCCCTTTGTGTCTCCCGCTGTGTCCCCTCTCTGTCCCCTGCTGTCCCCCGCTGTGTCTCCCGCTGTGTCCCGCTGTGTCCCGCTGTGTCGCCTGCTTTGTCCCGCTGTGCCCCTGCAGTGTCCCCGCTGTGTCACACTGTGTCACACTGTGTCCAGTGTTGTCCCGCTTTGGCCCCCGCTGTGACCTCGCTGTGTTTCTCGCTGTGTCCCGCTGTGTACCCTTCTGTGTCCCCCGCTGTGTCCCGCTGTGTACCCTGCTGTTTCCAGCTGAGTCTTCGCTTTGTCCCTCGCTGTCTCCTGCATTGTCCCATGCTGTGTCCCGCTGTGACCTGCTGTGTCCTTGCTGTGTCCCACGCTGTGTCCCGCTGTGTCCCCCGCTGTGACCCGCTGTGTCCTGATGTGTCCTCCACTGTGTCCCTCCTGTCTCCCCGGTGTGTCACACTGTTTCCCTCTGTGTACTGCTGTGTCTCCCGCTGAGTTCCTCTGTGTCATGCTGTGTCCCAATGTGTCCTCGCTGTGTCATGCTCTGTCCTGCTCTGTCCCCGCTGTGTCCTGCTTTGTCCCGCTGTGTCCCCACTGTGTGCCCGCTGTGTCTCTCTGTGTACCCCGCTGTGTCCGCTGTGTCCCCTCTCTGTACTCTGCTGTCCCCCGCTGTGTCCTCCGCTGTGTCCCCCGCTGTGACCCGCTGTGTCCCGCTGTGTTCCCCGCTGTGTCCCCACTGTGTGCCCCCTGTGTCCCACTGTGTACCCCGCTGGTCCAG
>NW_012315490.1:0-2060 GCF_000151885.1 Dipodomys ordii
CGGGACACAGTGTTACACAGCGGGACACAGCGGGGACACTGCGGGACTCAGCAAGATAAAGTGGGGGACACAGCGGGACACAGCGGGCCACAGCGAGGGACAGCGGGGGACACAGCGGGACACAGTGGGCTACCCAGTGATGACACAGCGGGACACAACAGGGGACACAGCGAGGACACAGCGGGGGACACAGCGGGGGACACAGCTGGACACAGTGGGGAACACAGCGAGGACACAGCGGGACACAACGGGACACAGCGTCGATACAGCGGGGAGGCAGCATTACATAGCGTGGTACACACAGTGGACACAACGGGACACAGTGGGGGCACAGCGGGACACAGCGGGACACAGTGGGACACAGCGGGGAGACAGCAGGGACACAGTGGTGGACACAGCGGGACACAGCGGGTCACAGCGGGGAACACAGCGGGACACAGCAGGGGACACAGCGAGGACACAGCGGGTCACAGCGGGACACAGCGTGGGACAGAGCAGGAGACAGCATGGGACAAAGAGAGGACCTAGCTGGACTGAGCGGGGTACACAGCGGGACACAGCGGGGGACACAGAAGGGTACACAGCGGGACAAAGCGAGAAACACAGCGAGTCACACCGGGGGCCAAAGCGGGACAACACGGGACACAGTGTGACACAGTGTGACACAGCGGGGACACTGCAGGGGCCCAGCGGGACAAAGCGGGCGACACAGCGGGACACAGCGGGAGACACAGCGGGGGACAGCAGGGGACAGAGAGGGGACACAGCGGGAGACACATAGGGGGACAGCAGGGGACAGAGAGGGGACACAGCGAGACACAGCGGGAACACAACTGGACACAGCGGGGTACACAGCGGGACAAAGGGGGCACACAGTGGGGACACAGCGGGAGACAAAGCGGGACACAGCGGGTCACAGCGGGGGACACAGCGGGACACAGCGGGGGACACAGAGGGGTACACAGCGGGACACAGCCGGGAACACAGCGCGGACACAGTGGGACACACCGGGACACAGCGGGACACAGCGGTACACAGCGGGACACAGCGTCGATACTGCGGGGACACAGCGTTACACAGCGTGGTACACAGCTGTGGACACAACGGGACACAGTGGGGGCACAGCGGGACACAGCGGAACACAGTGGGACACAGCGGGGACAAAGCGTGAGACACAGCGGGGGACAGAGCGGGAGACAGCGGGGGACACAGCGAGGACACAGCGGGACACAGCGGGGGAAACAGCGGGACACAGCGGTGGACACAGGGGGAGAGAGCGGCGGACACAGCCGGACACAGCGGTGGAAACAGCGGGACACAGCGGTGGACCCAGCGAGGACCAAGCGGGACCCAGCGGGACCCAGCGTCGATACAGCTGGGATACAGCCTTACACAGCGTGGTACACATCTGTGGACACAATGGGACACAGTGGGGGCACAGCGGGACAGAGCGGGACACAGAGGGACACAGCGAGGACAAATCGTGAGACACAGTGGTGGACAGAGCGGGAGACAGCGGGGGACACAGCGAGGACACAGCAGTACACAGCGGGACACAGCAGGGACAGAGCGGGACAGAGCGGGACACAGCGGGACACAGCGCGGGACACAGCGGGACACAGCGGAGGACCCAGCGAGGACACAGTGGGACACAGTTGGGGACCCAGCGAGGACCCAGCGGGACCCAGCGGGACACAGCGTCGATACAGCGGGGATACAGCGTTACACAGACTGGTTCACATCTGTGGACACAACGGGACACAGTGTGGGCAGAGCGGGTCACAGTGGGACACAGCGAGGACAAATCGTGAGACGTAACGGGGGACAGAGCGGGAGACAGCGGGGGACACAGCGAGGACACAGCAGGACACAGTGGGACACAGCAGGGACAGAGCGGGACATAGCGGGACACAGAGGGGGACACAGTGGGGACACAGCGGGGGACTCAGCGAGGACTCAGCGGGACACAGCGGGGAACTTAGCGAGGACATAGTGGGGGACACAGCGGGTGACACTGAGGGACACAGCGGGACACAGCGTCGATACAGCGGGGATACAGC
>NW_012315491.1:0-2060 GCF_000151885.1 Dipodomys ordii
CACAGCGGGACACAGTGGGGACAGAGCGGGACACAGCGGGGACACAGCGGGCACACAGTGGGGCACAAAGTCAGACACCACGGGATACAGCGAAACATAGCAGGGACACAGCGGGGGACACAGCGAGTGACACAGCGTGGGACACAGCGAGTGACACAGCGGGGGACACATCGGGTGACAGCGGTGACACAGCTGGGGACAGCGGGGACACCCCGGGACACAGCGGGGGAAAGCGGGGACACAGGGGGGACACAGCGAGACACAGCGGGGGACAAAGTCAGACACCACGGGATACAGCGGAACATAGCGGGGACACAGCGGGGGACACATCGGAGGACACAGCGGGTCACAGCAGGGACACAGCGGGACACAGAGGGATACACAGCAAGGACACAGCGTGACACATGGGGACACAGCGGGACACAGCGGGGGACACAGAGTACACAGCGGGACACAAATGGGGACACAGCAAGGACACAGCGGGACACAGCGGAAAAGAGCGGGACACAGGGGGACACACAGCCGGGGACACAGTGGGGGACACAACGGGTGACACAGCGGAACACAGTGGGGTACACAAAGGGACACAGTGGGGGACACTGTACCGCACACAGTGGGACATATCGGGACACAGCGGGACACAGCGGGGAACACAGCGGGGGACACAGCAGGACACAGCGGGGAAATAGTGGGGGACACAGCGGCGGAAACAGCAGGATACAGAAGTACACAGCGAGGACACAGCGGGACACAGGGGACACAGCGGGGACACAGTGGGGGACACAGTGGGACACAGCTGCGGATACAGAGAGGACACAGCAGGGACACTGCGGGACACAGCGGGTCACAGAGGAGAAACAGTGGGGGACACAGCGGAGGACACAGCAGGATACAGAAGGACACAGCGAGGACACAGCGGGGACATAGGGTGACACTGTGGGACACAGTGGGACACAGCGGGGACACAGAGGGACATAGAGGTTACACAGCCAGGACACACCAGGGACACAGCGAAACACAGTGGGGACACAGCGGGGACACAGCCGGGGACACAGCGGGGTACAGCGGCACACAGTGGGGACACAGCGGGACACAGTGGGGTACACAAAGGGACAGACTGGGGGAGACTGCACCGCACACAGTGGGACATATCGGGACACAGCGGGACACAGCGGGGAACACAGCGGGGGACACAGCAGGACACAGCGGGGAAATAGTGGGGGACACAGCGGGGGACACAGCAGGATACAGAAGTACACAGCGAGGACACAGTGGGACACAGCGGGGACACAGCGGGGACACAGCGGGGGACACAGTGGGACACAGCAGGGACACAGAGGGACTCAGCGGTTACACAGCGAGGACACACCAGGGACACAGCGGGACACACTGGAGACACAGCAGGGACAAAGTGAGACACAGCGAGGACACAGCAGGACACAGCGTGGGATACAGCGGGGGACAGCGCTGACACACCCGCGGACAGCGGGGACACAGCGGGAAAGGGCGGGGGACATAGCGGGGCACAGTGGGGGACACAGCGGGCGACACAGCGGGACCCAGCGGGGGACAGAGCGAGGATACAGTGGGACACAGCGGGGGACAAAGCGAGGACACAGCGAGACACAGCGGGGGACACAGCAGGGGACACAGCGGGACACAGCGGGACACAGAGGGGACAAAACAGGGGACAAAGCGTGGACACAGCGGGACACAGCGGGACAAAACGGGACACAGCTGGACACAGCGGGGACACAGCAGGGGACACAGTGGGGGACAGCGGGGACACAGCCGGACACAGCGAGGACACAGCGGGACACAGCTAAGACACAGCAGGACACAGAGGGGACACAGAGAGGGACAGCAGGGAGACACAGCGGGGACACAGCGGGGACACAGCAGAACACAGTGGGGACACAGCGGGGGACACCTGGGAGACACAGCAGGGCCACAGCGGTGACACATCGGTACACAGTGGGACACAGCCGGTACACAGCAATACACAGCGGGACACAGCGGGAAACACAATCGGACACAGCGGGGGGACACAGCGGGACACA
>NW_012315492.1:0-2060 GCF_000151885.1 Dipodomys ordii
GAGAGAGAGAGAGAGAGAGAGAGAGAGAGAGAAACAGAAGAAAAGAAACAGAGAGGAGAGAGCAGAAGCAGAAGCAGAAGGAAAAGAAGAAGCAGAAGGAGAAGCAGAAAGAGAAGCAGGAGAAGCTGAAGAAGCAGGAGAAGAAGAAGCAGAAGAAACAGGAGAAGCCGAAGAAGCAGAAGCAGAATCTGAAGCAGAAGGAGAAACAGAAGAAGCACAATGTGAAGCAGAAGCAGAAGAAACAGAAATAGTAGAATAAGCAGAAGCAGAAGCACCAGGAGAAGCTGAAGAAGAAGAAGGAGAAGGCGAAAGAGAAGGATTAGGCGTAGGAGAAGCAAAAGGATAAGCAGAACCAGAAAGAGACGCAGAAGGAGAAGCAGCATGAGAAGTAGGAGTAGCAGGAGAAGAAGAAGCAGGAGAAGCAGAAGAAACAGAAGGCGCAGAGGCAGAATGAGAAGCAGAAGGAGAAATTAAAGCAGAAGCAGAAGCAGAAGGAGAAGCAAAAGCAGAAGAAGCCGAAAAAGAAAAAGCAGAACCTGAAGCAGAAGGAGAAGCAGAAGAAGCAGAATCTGGAGAAGAAGAAGGAGAATCAGAATCAGAAAGAGAAGCAAAAGCAGAAGGAGAAGCAGAAGAAACAGAACAAGCAGAGGCAGTAGCAGAAGAAGCAGAAGATTCAGAAGCAGAAGGAGAAGCAGAAGGAAAAGCAGAAGAACTAGAAGGAGAAGGAGAAACAGGAGTAGAAGCAGAAAGAGAAGCAGAAGAAGGAGCAGTAGAAGGAAAAGCGGCAGGAGAAACAGAAAGAGCAGCAGAAGGAGAAGCAGGAAATGCAGAAACAGGAGAAGAACAAGCAGAAGAAACAGAAAAAGGACAAGAAGCAGAAGCAGAAGTAGAAGCAGAAAGAGAAGGAGGGGAAGCAGAAGAAGCAGAAGCAGGAGAAGCAGAAGCATAAGAATCCGAAGAAGCAGAAGCAGAACCTGAAGCAGAAGGAGAAGCAGGAGAAGCAGAAGAAGCAGAATCTTTAGAAGCAGAATGAGAAGCAGAAGGAGAAGCAGAAGCAGAAAGAGAATCAAAAGCAGAAGGAGAAGCAGAAGAAACAGAAGAAGTAGAAGCAGTAGCAGTTGTAGCAGAAGCAGTAGGAAAAGAAGAAGAACAAGAAGGAGAAGGAGAAACAGAAGGAGAAGCAGAAGGAGAAGCAGAAAGAGAAGCAGGTAAAGCAGAAGAAGAAGAAGCAGAAGGAGAATCAGAAGGAGAAGCAGAAGAAGGAGAAGCAGAAGCAGAAGAAGATGCAGAAGGAAAAGCAGAAGAAGCAGAAGCAGAAGGAGAAGCAGGAAAAGCAGAAGAAGCAGAAGCAAAAGGTGAAACAAAAGAAGGAGAAGGAGAAGCAGAGGCAGAAGAAGAAGCATAAGGACAAGCACAAGCAGAAGGAGATGCAGAAGGAGAAGCAGGAGAAGCAGAAGAAGCAGAAGCTGAAAGAGAAGCAGAAGTAGGAGAAGGAGAAGGAGGAGAAGCAGAAGCAGAATGAGAAGCAGAAAGAGAAGCAGGAGGAGGACAAGAAGCAGAAGCAGGAGAAGCCGAAAGAGAAGAAGCAGAAACAGAAGCAGAAGGAGAAGCAGAAGCAGAACGAGAAGCAGCAGAAGAAGTAGAACCTTAAATTCAGGCAGGAGAAACAGAAGAAGCAGAAGCAGAAGGAGAAGCAAAAAGAGAAGCAGAAGGAGAAGTAGAAAAAGCAGCAGAAGAAGCAGAAAAACAAGCAGGAGAAGCAGAAGCAGAAAGAGAAGTAGAAGCAGAAGAAGCAGAAGAAGCAGAAGAAGAAGCAGTAGAAGCATAAGAAGCAGAAGCAGGAGAAGCAGAACCAGAAGAAAAAGAAGAAGCATAAGAAGAAGAAGCAGAGGGAGAAACAGAAGAAGGAGAAGGAGCAGCAGAAGGTGAAGCAGAAGGAGATGCAGAAGCAGAAAGTGAAGCAGAAATAGAAGGAGAAGAAGAAGGAGAAGTTGGAGAATCAGAAGAAGCAGAAGCAGAAAGAGAAGCAGAAGAAGGAGAAGGAGAAGCAGAAGGAGAAG
>NW_012315493.1:0-2059 GCF_000151885.1 Dipodomys ordii
CCGCAAAGAGCTTATTATGCTACTCATGCTACTCGTTCAGCTTCTTTTCGACGACATCTCAATAATATATCAGCCTCTGCTTCTTCAGATCAGATTCTTCTCCTTATTCTTCTCCTTCAGATTCTGCGTCTTCTGCATTTCATGCTTCTCCTTCTGCATCTCCATCTGCTAGTGCTTAACCTTCTGCATCATCATCTGCTCCGGCTTCTCCTACTACTTAATCTGCTTCTCCGTATGATTCTGTATCAAGTGCTTTTCCTGCTTCTCCTTCTGCTTCTCCTTCTATTTCTCCTTCTCGTTCTTCTGCTATTCCTTCTGCTTCTCTTTCAGCTTCTGCATCTTCAGCTTCTTCTGCTACTGATTCTGCTTCTTCTGTTTCTTCTGCTTCTCCTTCTGCTTTTGCTTCTCAATCTGCTTCTGCTTCTCCTTCTGGTTCTCCTTCTTCTTCTCCAGATTCTGCTTCTTCTGCTTCTCCTGCTTCTCCTTCTGCTTTAGGTTCTGCTTTTGCTTCTTCGGCTTCTTATGCTTCTTTTTCTGCTTCTCCTTCTGTTTCTGCTTCTCTTTCTGCTTCTGCTTCTTCTCCTTCTTTTTTTCTTCTGATTCTATTTCTTCTGATTCTGCTTCTCCTGCTTCTCCTTCTGTTTCTCTTTATGCTTCTCCTTCTGCTTCTCCTTCTTCTGCTTCTACTACTGCTTCTGCTTCTCCTTCTGCTTCTGCATCTTCTGCTTCTTCTGCTACTGCCTCTGCTTCTTCTGTTTCTTCTGCTTCTCCTTCTGCTTTTGCTTCTCTTTCTGCTTCTGCTTCTCCTTCTGCTTCTCCAGATTCTGCTTCTTCTGCTTCTCCTGTATCTCCTTATGCTTCAGGTTCTGCTTCTGCTTCTTCGGCTTCTTCTGCTTCTGCTTCTCCTGCTGCTGCTTCTTCTGCTGCTCCTGCTTCTATTTCTACTTTTCCTTCTGTTTCTGCTTCTCCTTCTGCTTCTTCTCCTTCTTATGTTTCTTCTGCTTCTGCTTCTCCTGCTTCTGCTTCTCCTGCTTCTCGTTGTGCTTCTCTTTCTGCTTCTCCTTCTCCTTCTTCAGCTTCTCCTTCTGCTTCTCCTTCTCCTTCTGCTTCAATTTCTCCTTCTGCTTCTCATTCTGCTTCTGCGTCTTCTGTTTCTTCTGCTTCTCTTGCTTCTGCTTCTCCTGCTTCTCCTACTTCTCGTGCTGCTTCTCCTTCTGCGTCTCTTTCTGCTTCTGCTTATCCTTTTGCTTCTCCTACTCCTAATCCTTCTCTTTCGCCTTCTCCTTCTTTTCTTCTGCTTGTCCTGGTGCTTCTGCTTCTGTTTATTCTACTATTTCTGTTTCTTCTGCTTCTGCTTCAGATTGTGCTTCTTCTGTTTCTCCTTCTGATTCAGATTATGCTTCTGCTTCTTCGGCTTCTCCTGTTTCTTCTGTTTCTGCTTCTCCTGCTTCTTCTGGTTCTCCTGCTTCTCTTTCTGCTTCTCCTTCTGCTTCTGCTTCTCCTTCTGCTTCTGCTTCTGCTCTTCTCCTTCTTCTGTTTCTTTTGCTTCTGTTTCTTCTGCTTCTTCTTCTTCTGTTTCTTCTGATTCTACTTCTGCTTCTCCTTCTTCTCCTTCTCTTTCTGCTTCTTCTGATTCTCCTGCTTCTCCTTCTTGTTCTCCTTCTGTTTCTGCTTCTCTTTCTACTTCTGCTTCTCCTTCTGCTGCTCCTTCTACTTCTCCTTCTTCTGCTTCTCTCACTGCTTCTGCTTCTGCTTCTTTTGCTTATTCTTTTTCTTCTGCTTCAGCTTCTCCTGCTTCTGCTTCTTCTGCTTCTACTGCTTCTCCTTATACTTCTCCTTATGCTTCTCCTTATGCTTCTCCTTATGCTTCTTCTTCTTCTTCTTCTTTGTCTTCTTCTTCTTCTCTTTCTTCTGCTTCTGCTTTTCCTGCTTCTACTGCTTCTACTGCTTCTCTTTCTGCTTCTTGTCCTTCTCCTGTTTCTTCTCCTTCTGCTTCTCCTGCTTCTGCTTCTTCTGCTTTTCCTGCTTCTCTTTCTGCTTCTCCTTCTGCTCTCCTTGA
>NW_012315494.1:0-2059 GCF_000151885.1 Dipodomys ordii
GAGAAGCAGAAACAGAAGGAGAACAAGAAATAGAAGCAGGAGAATCAGAAGAAGCAGAAGTAGAAGCAGAAAGAGGAGAAGAAGGAGAAGCAGAAGTAGAATCAGAAGAAACAGAAGAAGAAGAAACAGAAGCAAAAGAAACAGAAGAAGAAGAGCAGAAGCAGAAGGAGAAGCAGAAGCAGAAGGAGAAGCAGAAAGAGAAGCAGGTGAAGCAGAAGAAGTAGCAGCAGGAGAAGCAGAAGAAACAGGAGAAGCCGAAGAAGCAGAAGCAGAATCTGAAGCAGAAGGAGAAACAGAAGAAGCACAATCTAAAGCATAAGCAGAAGAAACAGAAATAGTAGAATAAGCAGAAGCAGAAGCAGCAGGAAAAGCAGAAGAAGAAGATGGGGAAGGCGAAAGAGGAATATTAGGAGTCGGAGAAGCAAAAGGATAAGCAGAAGCAGAAAGAGACGCAGAAGGAGAAGCAGCAAGAGAAGTAGGAGAAGCAGGAGAACAGAAGCAGGAGAAACAGAATAAACAGAAGACGCAGAAGCAGAATGAGAAGGAGAAGGAGAAATTGAAGCAGAAGCAGAAGCAGAAGGAGAAGCAGAATCAGAAGAAGAAGAAGGACAAGGAGAAGGAGAAAGAGAAGCAGAAAGAGAAGCAGAACGAGAAGCAGGAGAAGCAGAAGCTGGAGAAGCCGAAGCAGAAGAAACAGAAGAAGGGGAAGAAGCAGAAGCAGAAGGAGAAGCAGAAACAGAAGGAAAAGCAGAAAGAGAAGCAGGAGAAGCAGAAGAAGCAGCAGCAGGAGAAGCAGAAACAGAAGAAGCCGAAAAAGCAAAAGCAGAACCTGAAGCAGAAAGAGAAGCAGGAGAAGCAGAAGAAGCAGAATCTGGAGAAGCAGAAGGAGAAGCAGAAGCAGAAAGAGAAGCAAAAGCAGAAGGAGAAGCAGAAGAAACAGAAGAAGCAGAGGCAGTATCAGAAGAAGCAGAAGATTCAGAAGCAGAAGGAGAAGCAGAAGGAAAAGCAGAAGATCAAGAAGGAGAAGGAGAAACAGGAGTAGAAGCAGAAAGAGAAGCAGAAGAAGGAGCAGTAGAAGGAAAAGCGGCAGGAGAAACAGAAAGAGCAGCAGAAGGAGAAGCAGGAAATGCAGAAACAGGAGAAGCAGATGCAGAAGAAACAGGAGAAGGACAAGAAGCAGAAGCATTAGGAGAAGCAGAAAGAGAAGGAGGGGAAGCAGAAGAAGCAGAAGCAGGAGAAGCAGAAGCATAAGAATCCGAAGAAGCAGAAGCAGAACCTGAAGCAGAAGGAGAAGCAGGAGAAGCAGAAGAATCAGAATCTGGAGAAGCAGAATGAGAAGCAGAAGGAGAAGCAGAAGCAGAAAGAGAATCAAAAGCAGAAGGAGAAGCAGAAGAAAAAGAAGAAGTAGAAGCTGTAGCTAGTTGTAGCAGAAGCAGTAGGAAAAGCTGAAGGAAAAGCTGAAGAAAGAGAAGGTGAATGAAAAACTGAAGCAGAAGCAGAATGAGAATCATAAAGAGAAGCAGAAGAAGCAGAAGGAGTAGCAGAAGGAGATGCAGAAGCAGAAGAAGCAGCAGAAGGAGAAGAAGAAGCAGAAGAAGATGCAGAAGGAGAAGTTGGAGAAGCAGAAGAAGCAGACGCAGATGAAGAAGTAGAAGTAGGAGAAGGAGAAGGAAGAGCAGCAGAAGCAATAGGAGAATCAGAAGAAGGAGAAGCAGAATGAGAAGCAGAAAGTGAAGCAGTAGAAGCAGAAGAAGCAGGCAAACAGAAGCAGAAGAAAGAGTAGATGAAGATGAAGAAGCAGATGAAGTTGAAGAAGAAGAAGAAGAAGAAGAAGAAGAAGAAGAAGATGAAGAAGAAGAAGAAGAAATAGTAGAAGAAGAAGAAGAAGAACAAAAACGAGAAGAAGAAGAAGAAGAAGAAGAAGAAGAAGAAGAAGAAGAAGAAGAAGAAGAAGAAGAAGAAGAAGAAGAAGAAAAGGAGAAGCATAAGGAGAAGCAGTAGAAGCAGACGAAGGAGAAGCAGAAGAAAAAGTAATAAGCATAAGAAGCAGAATTCAGTG
>NW_012315495.1:0-2059 GCF_000151885.1 Dipodomys ordii
TTATCTCTTTAATATCTTTTTATCTTCCATGCCCCTGCTTCCTGACCGGATGGTGATATCTGAAGCACTCAGCGGCAACCAGACAGCCAGAGGGGAACGCGAGCCATCCATGCAGGTGGCGTAACCGTCCATCCTCACCCCCCCCCCGCAGGCGATTACTCGACCACGACCACGACCTCCGACCCCCCCCCCGCACCAAAATCCACAACCCTACCCTCGGAACAAAATAAAACAAATTTGCTTGAATCTCACGCTGCCTTTTGTTTGTAATTGACGACGCAATAGGCGAAGGGGAGGGATCTCATTTCTGGTGCCTGACGGGGGGGGAGGGGGGAGGGGGCGGGGGAATTGGAGAGGAGAGAAGAGGGGGCAGAGGGCATCTCCGTGTATCTGTGTGTGCGTGCGTGCATCTTTGAGGAAACTCAAAGATCGGACGGGACAGAGCATGTATGTAGTCCAGCCGGACCAATTCACCACGTCTCTGTCTCTTGTCTCTCTGTTTCTGTTTCTCTATTTCTCTCTCTGGGTCTCTCTTTGTCTCTGTCTGTCTGTCTGTCTGTCTGTCTGTCTGTCTGTCTGTCTGTCTGTCTCTCTCTCGTTTGAATTCTCTCTCCCGCCCGCCCGCCTGCCCGCAATCCCTCCCTCCTTTTCCTCTCGACTTGCCAGTCAATCCTGGGGCTTGAGCTACTGTACTGGCGCTCCAACACACAACGGTCCCACTCCGAGCCTGCCTGCCTGCCTGCCTGCCTATGCATGGGCCCCATACTCCAACGAGGCACATCATCATCCCCACCCCACCCCTTCTCTGAAAAGAAGGCAGTCTCTCTCGGGGCCAGCCAGCCTGGGCCGGTTTTCTCAGTCAGTCAGTGCGTGGTTTGTTTGCTCTTTTTTTTCCCCCATGCATTTCATGAGAGAAAACTGCAATTCACAAAACCACCACTAGATGGCGCGCGTTCGCCGTCGACAAGGTGGATGGGGCGGCGGGAGGGGCAAAACACGGGTCGGGTCAGTCACTCACTCAGTCAGTCAGTCCTCACCTACCCGGCAGTGGGGAGTGAGAGTTCTGACATACACATACATATAGGTTGTTATGATTCATTATTATCATCATTTGCTTTTCCTCTGTCGTAGCCGTGACGACGGGGAGGGGGAAGGGCGGGGTTTCGACCGCCAGCCGACGTGTTGCGGAGGGGGACAGGGGGAGGAGTCGCTCGTTCCCTGGATAGATCCGTCTCCCCTCCTCTCCACCATTCTCTCCCTCCCCCCTCCCCCCGGCCCCCCCCCGCCTTCAGGCTTCCCTGGAGTCCTGCTCCTAATTATCTCTTTAATATCTCTTTATCTTCCAGCCCCTGCTTCCTGACCGGATGGTGATATCTGAAGCACTCAGCGGCAACAAGACAGCCAGAGGGGAACGCGAGCCATCCATGCAGGTGGCGTAATCGTCCATCCTCACCCCCCCCGCAGGCGATTACTCGACCACGACCACGACCTCCGACCCCCCCCCCCGCACCAAAATCCACAACCCTACCCTCGGAACAAAATAAAACAAATTTGCTTGAATCTCACGCTGCCTTTTGTTTGTAATTGACGCAATAGGCGAAGGGGAGGGATCTCATTTCTGTTGCCTGACGGGGGATGGAGGGGGGAAGGGGCGGGGGAATTGGAGAGGAGAGAAGAGGGGGCAGAGGGCATCTCAGTGTATTTGTGTGTGTGCGTGCGTGCATCTTTGAGGAAACTCAAAGATCGGACGCGACAGAGCATGTATGTAGTCCAGCCGGACCAATTCACCACGTCTCTGTCTCTTGTCTCTCTGTTTCTGTTTCTCTATTTCTCTCTCTGTGTCTCTCTTTGTCTCTGTCTGTCTGTCTGTCTGTCTTTCTGTCTGTCTGTCTGTCTGTCTGTCTGTCTGTCTCTCTCTCTCTCTCTCTCTCGTTTGAATTCTCTCTCCTGCCCGCCCGCCTGCCCGCACTCCCTCCCTCCTTTTCCTCTCGACTTGCCAGTCAATCCTGGGGCTTGAGCTACTGTACTGGCGCTCCAACACACAACGGTCCCACTCCGA
>NW_012315496.1:0-2059 GCF_000151885.1 Dipodomys ordii
TCACCCTCTGTGTCCCCGCTGTGTCCCACTGTGTCCCGCAGTGTCCCCCTATGTCCCCTCTGTGTCCTCGCTGTATCCTCTGCTGTGTCCCACTGTGTCCACCGCTGTGTGTCGCTGTGTCCCCGCTGTGTCCCAGCTGTGTCCCGCTGTGTCCCAGCTGTGTCCCGCTGTGTCCCCGTTGTTCCCCGGTTTGTCCCCACTGTCCCCCGCTGTGTCCCTCGCTGTGGACCTCTGTGTCTCGCTCTGTCCTCACTTTGTTCCTGCGATGTCCCGCGGTGGCCCCGCTGTGGCCCTGCTGTGTTCCACTCTCTCCCGCTGTGTGCAGCTCTGTGTCCCCCGCTGTGTCCATCGCTGTGTCCCCCTGTATCCCGGTTTGTCCCGCATTGTCCCCCGCTGTGTCCCACTGTTTCCCACTGTGCCCCTGCAGTGTCCCAGCTGTGTCCCGCTGTGTACCACGCTGTGTCCCACTGTGTCCCGCTGTATGCCCCCTTTGTTCCCCTCTGTGTCCTGCTGTGTCCCCTGCTGTGTCCCCGCTGTGTCCCGTTGTGTCCCGCTGTGTACCCTGCAGTGTCCTGCTGTGTCCCCCAATGTGTGCCGCTGTGTCCCCACTGTGTCCCGCTGTGTCCCCGCTGTGTCCCTGCTGTGTCCTGCTGTGTCCCCGGCTGTGTCCCCCGCTGTGTCCCGCTCTTTCCCGCTGTGTCCCCTGCCGTGTCCCCTCTGTGTCCCACTGTGTCCCGCTGTGTCCCGCTGTGTACCCTGCAGTGTCCTGCTGTGTCTCCCGATGTGTCCCGCTGTGTCCCCACTGTGTCCAGCTGTGTCCCCGCTGTGTCCCCTGCTGTGTCCCGCTGTGTCCTCGCTGGGTCACCTGCTGTGTCCATGCTGTGACCCGCTGTGTCCCCGCTGTGTCCCCGCTGTGTCCCGCTGTGTCCCGCTGTGTCCCCGATGTCCACCGCTGTGTCCCGTTGTGTCCCCGCTGTCCGCATGTGTATCCCCGCTGTCCCCCGCTGTGTCCCCGCTGTGTCCCGCTGTGTCCTCGCTGTGTCCCCCGCTGTGTCCCGCTGTGTCCCCAGCTGTGACCCCCACTCTGTCCCGCTGTGTCCCCCGTTGTTTCCCGCTGTGTCCCGCTGTGTCCCCGCTGTCCGCCGGTGTGTCACCCTGTCCCCCGCTGTATCCCACGCTGTGTCCCGCTGTGGCCTCGCTGTGTCTCACTGTGTCCCGGCTGTGTCTCCGCTGTGACCCGCTGTGTCCCTGGTGTGTCCTCGCTGTGTAACCGCTGAGTCCCTCTGTGTCCCCGCTGTGTCCCACTGTGTCTCCCGCTGTGCCCCGCTGTGTCCCCGCTGTGTCCTCCTGTGTCCCGCTGTGTCCTCGCTGTGTCCTTCTGTATCCCGCTGTGTCCCCCGCTGTGTCCCCCACTATTTCCCCGCTGTGCCCCACTGTGTCCATGCTGTGTGCCCCGCTGTGTCCCGCTATGTCCCGCTGTGTGTACCGCTGTGTTCCCCGCTGTGTCCCGCTGTGTTCCCTGCTGTGTCCCGCTGTGTGCCTGCTCTCCCCCGGTGTGTCCCCCGCTGTGTCCTGCTGTGTCCTGCTGTGTTTCCCCTGTGGCCCGCTGTGGCCCAATGTGTCCCCGCTGTTGCCCCCTCTGTGTCCCGATGTGTACCGCTGTGTCTGCCTCTGTGTAACCTGCTGTGTCCTGCTGTGTCCCCCACTGTGTCTTGCTGTGTCCTCGCTGTGTCCCCCACTGTTTCCCGCTGTTTCCCCCTCTGTGTCACCCGCTGTGTCCCCAGCTGTGTCCGCTGTGTCCCTCTGTGTTCCCCTGTGTCCCACGCTGTGTCCCGCTGTGTTCTTTGCTGTGTCCCCCGCTGAGTCCCACTGTGTCCCCCGCTGTTTACAACTGTGTCCCCCACTGTGTCCCCCGCTGTGTCCCCACTGTGTCCCCGCTGTGTCCCTCTGTGTCCCTGGTGTGTCCTCGCTGTGTAACTGCTATGTCTCTCTGACCCCGCTGTGTTCCACTGTGTCCCGCAGTGTAAAAACACTATGTCCCCTCTGTGTCCTCGAATGT
>NW_012315497.1:0-2059 GCF_000151885.1 Dipodomys ordii
TCCTTCTGTTTCTCCTTCTCCTTCTTGTTCTTCTGCTTTTCCTTCTGCTTCTGCTACAACGGCTACTGTTTCTACTTCTTCTGTTTCTTCTGCTTCTCCTTCTGCTTTTGATTCTCTTTCTGCTTCTGCTTCTCCTTCTGCTTCTCCAGATTCTGCTTCTTCTCCTTCTCCTGCTTCTCCTTCTACTTCAGGTTCTGCTTCTGCTTCTTCGGATTCTTATGCTTCTGCTTCTCCTGCTTCTGCTTCTTCTGCTTCCCCTCCTTCTCTTTCTGCTTCTCCTTCTGTTTCTGCTTCTCCTTCTGCTTCTGCTTCTTGTCCTTCTCCTGTTTCTTCTGCTTCTGCTTCTCCTGTTGCTGCATCTCCTGCTTCTCCTTCTGCTGCTCTTTCTCCTTCTCCTGCTGCTTTTCCTTCTCCTGCTCTTTCTTCTGCTTCTCTTTCTGCTTCTCCTTCTGTTTCTCCTTCTCCTTCTCGTTCTTCTGCTTTTCCTTCTGCTTCTCCTCCTGCTTCTGCATCTTCTGCTTCTTCTGCTACTGTCTCTGCTTCTTCTGGTTCTTCTGCTTCTCCTCCTCTTCTCCTTCTGCTTATGCTTCTCTTTCAGCTTCTGCTTCTCCTTCTGCTTCTCCAGATTCTGCTTCTTCTGCTTCTCCTGCTTATCCTTCTGCTTCAGGTTCCGCTTCTGCTTCTTCGGCTTCTTCTGCTTCTGCTTCTCCTGCTGCTGCTTCTTCTGCTTCTCGTGCTTCTCTTTCTGCTTTTCCTTCTGATTCTGCTTCTCCTTCTGCTTCTGCTTCTTCTCCTTCTTCTCTTTTTTCTTATGCTTCTCCTGTTTCTGCTTTTCCTGCTTCTCCTTCTGTTGCTCTTTATGCTTCTCCTGCTGCTTTTCCTTCTCCTGCTCCTTCTTCTGCTTCTCTTTCTGCTTCTCCTTCTGTTTCTCCTTCTGCTTCTGCATCTTCTGCTGCTTCTGCTACTGCGTCTGCTTCTTCTGTTTCTTCTACTTCTCCTTCTGCTTTTGCTTCTCTTTCTGCTTCTGCTTCTCCTTCTGCTTCTCCAGATTCTGCTTCTTCTCCTTCTCCTGCTTCTCCTTCTGCTTCAGATTCTGCTTCTGCTTCTTCGGCTTCTTTTGTTTCTTCTGCTTCTACTTCGGCTTCTTTTGTTTCTTCTGCTTCTACTTCTGCTTTTGATTCTCTTTCTGCTTCTGCTTCTCCTTCTGCTTCTCATTCTGTTTCTCCAGATTCTGCTTCTTCTACTTCTCCTGCTTCAGGTTCTGCTTCTGCTTCTTCGGATCCTTATGCTTCTGCTTTTTCTGCTTCCCCTCCTTCTCTTTCTGCTTCTCCTTCTGTTTCTGCTTCTCTTTCTGCTTCTCCTTCTGCTTCTCCTTCTGCTTCTGCTACTTCTCCTTCTTCTGTTTCTTCTTCTGCTTCTCCTGCTTCTGGTTCTGCTTCTCTTCCTATGCTTCTCTTTCTGCTTCTCCTTCTGCTTCTTCTGTTTCTTCTTCTCCTTCTTCTACTCCTTCTGTTTCTGCTTCTTCTGCTTCTCCTGCTTCTCCTTCTGCATCTCCTTCTGCTTGTGCTTGTCCTTATGCTTCTTCTTCTACTTCCACTTCTCCTTCTCCGTCTGCTACTGCTTCTTCTGCTTTTCCTGCTTCTCCTTCTGCTTCTCCTTCTGCTTCCCCTTCTGTTTCTCCTTCTCCTTCTTGTTCTTCTTCTTTTCCTTCTGCTTCTCCTTCTGCTTCTGCATCTTCAGCTTCTTCTGCTACTCCTTCTGCTTCTTCTGTTTCTTCTGCTTCTCCTTCTGCTTTTGCTTCTCTTTCTGATTCTGCTTCTCCTTCTGGTTCTCCTTCTTCTTCTCCAGATTCTGCTTCTTCTGCTTCTCCTTCTGCTTCAGGTTCTTCTTCTGCTTCTTCGGCTTCTTCTGCGTCTATTTCTGCAACTCCTTCTGTTTCTGCTTCTCCTTGTGCTTCTGCTTCTTCTCCTTCTTCTATTTCTTCTCCTTCTGCTTCTCCCGCTATACATGCTTCTTCTTCTCCTTCTGTTTCTCTTTATGATTATCCTTCTGCTGTCCT
>NW_012315498.1:0-2059 GCF_000151885.1 Dipodomys ordii
GCTTCTGCTCTCTCTGCTCTGCTCTCATCTCTGCTTCTCCTCAGATCTCGTCTGCTCTCTCTGCTGCTCCTTCTCCATCTCCTCTCTGCTTCTCCCTCTGCTTCTGCTTCTTATGCTCTCTTTTCTTCTGGTCTGCTTCTCCTGCTTCTGCTTCTTATGCTTCTTGTGCTTCTCTCTATCTGCATCATCTGCTTCTACTTCTCTTTCTGCTCTGCTTCTCCTGCTTGTTTTTCTGCTTCTTCTGCTGCTTCTCCTTTTGCTAGTTCTTCTACTTCTTCTTCTGCTTCTCTTTTTTCTTCTCCTTCTGCTACTGCTTCTGCGTCTTCTGTTTCTCCTGCCTGAATTTCTGGTTCTACTTGTTCTGCTGCTTCTCCTTCTGCTTCTGCTTCTACTTCTGCTTCTGTTTCTGCTTCTTCTGCTTCTTCTGTTTCGGCTTCTCATTCAGCTTCTGCTTCTCCTCCTTCTCCTTCTCCTACTTCTGCTTCTCCTTCAGCTTCTGCTTCTTCTGTTTCTCCTGCTTCTCCTTCTGCATCTCCTTCTGCTTGTGGTTGTCCTTATGCTTCTTCATCTGCTTCTGCTTCTCCTTCTCCTTCCTTTGTTTCTCCTTTTGCTTCTGCTTCTTCTGCTTTTCCTTCTTCTCCTTCTGCTTCTGCTTCTTCTGCTTCTCCTTCTGCATCTTCTTCTGCTTCTCCTTCTTCTTCTTCAGCTTCTCCTTCTGATTCTCCTTCTGCTTCTTCTTCTGCTGCTTTACCTGCTTCTCTTTCTGCTTCTCCTTCTGCTGCTCCTTCCTTTTCTCCTTCTCCTTCTTGTTCTTCTGCTTTTCCTTCTGCTTCTCGTTCTGCTTCTGCTACAACTGCTACTGCTTCTACTTCTTCTGTTTCATCTGCTTCTCCTTCTGCTTCAGGTTCTGCTTCTGCTTCTTCGGATTCTTATGCTTCTGCTTCTCCTGCTTCTGCTTCTTCTGCTTCCCCTCCTTCTCTTTCTGCTTCTCCTTCTGTTTCTGCTTCTCCTTCTGCTTCTGCTTCTTGTCCTTCACCTGTTTCCTCTGCTTCTCCTGTTTCTGCTTCTCCTGCTTCTCCTTCTGCTCCTCTTTCTGCTTCTCCTGCTGCTTTTCCTTCTCCTGCTCCTTCTTCTGCTTCTCTTTCTGCTTCTCCTTCTGTTTCTCCTTCTCCTTCTCGTTCTTCTGCTTTTCCTTCTGCTTCTCCTTCTGCTTCTGCATCTTCTGCTTCTTCTGCTACTGCCTCTGCTTCTTCTGTTTCTTCTGCTTCTCCTTCTGCTTTTGCTTCTCTTTCTGCTTCTGCTTCTCCTTCTGCTTCTCCAGATTCTGCTTCTTCTGCTTCTCCTGCTTCTCCTTCTTCTTCAGGTTCTGCTTCTGCTTCTTCGGCTTCTTCTGCTTCTGCTTCTCCTGCTGCTGCTTCTTCTGCTTCTCCTGCTTCTATTTCTGCTTTTCCTTCTGTTTCTGCTTCTCCTTCTGCATCTGCTTCTTCTCCTTCCTATTTTTTTTCTGCTTCTGCTTCTCCTGCTTCTGCTTCTACTGCTTCTCGTTGTGCTTCTCTTTCTGCTTCTCCTTCTCCTTCTTCTGCTTCTCCTTCTGCTTCTGCTTCTCCTTCTGCTTCTGCTTCTGCTTCAATTTCTCCTTCTGCTTCTCATTCTGCTTCTGCGTCTCCTGTTTCTTCTGATTCTCCTGCTTCTGCTTCTCCTGCTTCTCCTACTTCTCGTGCTGCTTCTCCTTCTGCGTCTCTTTCTGCTTCTGCTTATCCTTTTGCTTCTCCTACTCCTAATCCTTCTCTTTCGCCTTCTCCTTCTCCGTCTTCTGCTTCTCCTGCTTCTCCTTCTGCATCTTCTTCTGCTTCTGCTTCTCCTTCTGCTGCTTCTTCTGCTTCTGCTTCTCCTTCTTCTGCTTCTCCCTCTGATTCTGCTTCTTATGCTTATTCTTTTTCTTCTGCTTCTGCTTCTCCTGCTTCTGCTTCTTCTGCTTCTACTGCTTCTCCTTCTCCTTCTCCTTCTTCTTCTTCTTCTTCTTCTTCTTCTTCTTCTTCTTCTTCTTCTTCTTCTTCTT
>NW_012315499.1:0-2059 GCF_000151885.1 Dipodomys ordii
CGGGGACACACCGGGACACTGAGGGTCACAGCAGGGACACAGTCTTTTACACAGCGGGACACAGCAGGACACAGCAGGGGACACAGCGTGGGACAAACTGGGACACCACGTGACACAGTGGGACACAGCAAGGACACTGCGGGACCAAAGCAGGACACAGCGGGGTGCACAGCGGGACACAGCGGGACACAGCGGGGGACACAGCGGGGACACAGGGGGACACAGCGAGGGACACAGCGAGGACACAGCAAGTCACAACGGGACACAGCGTGGGACACAGCGGGACACAGCGGGGGACACAGCGGGACACAGAGGGGGACACAGAGGGGTACACAGCGGGACCCAGCAGGGAACACAGCGAGGACACAGCGGGACCCAGCGGGACACAGCGTCCATACAGCGGGGACACAGCGGGACACAGCGGGGACACAGCGGGACACAGAGGGGTACACAGCGGGACACAGCGGGAAACACAGTGAGGACACAGCGGGGGACAAAGCGGGAAACCACGGGACACAGTGTGACACAGCGGGACACAGCAGGGACAATGCAGGGACACAGCGGGAAAATTAGGGGACACAGCTGGACACAGCGGGGTACACAGCGGGACACAGCGTGGGACACAGCGAGGACACAGCGGGGGAAACATCGGGGGACACAGCGGGGACACAGCGGGACACATCGCGGCACAGTGGGGGATATAGCGAGGACAGAGCGGGACACAGCAGGACACAGCATTGGACAAAGCGGGAGACAACGGGGAAAACAGCGAGGACACAGCGGGACACAGCAGGGCCACAGAGGGGACTCAGCGGGGGACACAGCTGGGGACAAAGCAGGACACCAAGGGACAAAGTGTGACACAGCGGGACACAGAGGGGACACTGCGTGGACACAGCGGGACAAAGCGGGGGATCCAGCGGGACACAGCTGGACACTGCGGGACACAGCGGGACACAATGGGACATAGCGGGGGACACAGCGGTACACAGCGGGGGACACAGCGAGGACACAGCGGGACACAGCGGGACACAGTGGGGACACAGCAGGGACACAGTAGGAACACAGCGGAGGACACAGCGAGACACAACGGGACACAGCGGGGGACACAATGGGAGACAAAGCCGGACATCCAAGGGACACAGTGTGACACAGCGGGACACAGCGGGGACAGTGTGGGGACACAGAGGGACACACCGGGGGACACAGTAGGACACAGTGGGACACAGCGGGGGACACAGCGGGGGAAAGCAGAGGACAGAGAGGGTACAGAGCGGGACACAGCAGGAGCACAGCTGGACACAGCGGGGTATTCAGTGGGACACAGCGGGAGCACAGCGGGGTCACAGCGGGACACAGCGGGACACAGCGGGACACAGCAGGGACACAGCAGGACACAGCGGGACACAGCGGTCACAGCGGGGGACACAGCGAGGACACAGCAGGACCCAGCAGGAAACAGCGTCGATACAGCGGGGACACAGCAGTAGACACAGCAGGACAAGCGGGGGACACAGCGGGACACAGCGGTGGACACAGAAGTTCACAGCGGGACTCAGCAGGACACAGCGGGACACAGCAGGGGACACAGCGGGACACAGAGGGGGACACAGAGGGGTACACTGCGGGACACAGCGGGGAATACAGCGAGGACACAGCGGGACCCAGCGGGACACAGCGTCGATACAGCAGGGACACAGCGGGACACAACTGGTACACACCTGGGGACACAAAGGGAAACATCGGGGGACACAGCGAAGACACAGCGGGACATAGCGGGGGAAACAGCGGGACACAACGGGGACACAGCAGTGGACACAGCGGGACACAGCGGGGGACACAGCGGGACACAGCGGGGGACACAGCGGGACACAGCTGGACACAGCGGGGGATACAGGTGGGACACAGCGGGACACAGAGGGGACACAGCAGGACTCATCGGGGGACAGAGCATTACACAGCGGGACACAGCGGGACACACCGTGAGACACAGCGGGACACAGAAGGGGACACAGATGGGTATACAGCGGGACACAGCGGGGAACACAGCGAGGACACA
>NW_012315500.1:0-2059 GCF_000151885.1 Dipodomys ordii
TGTGACCCGCTGTCTCCCGCTCTGTTCCCGCTGTGTCCCCGCTGTGTCCCGCTGTGTACCCCGCTGTGTCCAGCTTTGTCCCCGCTGTGTCTCGCTGTGTCCCACGCTCTTTCCTCTCTGGGTTCCGCTGTGTCCCCTGCTGTGTCCCGCTGTGTTCCGTGGTGTCCCGCTTTTCGCCTGCTGTGTCCCCCGCTGAGTCCCCGCTGTGTCCCCGCAGTGTCCTGCTGTGTCCTCGCTGTGTCGCCCGCCATCTCCTGCAATGTCCCCCCTGTGTCTCATGCTTTGTCCACGATGTGTCCAACTGTGTCCCGTTGTGTCCCGCTGTGTCCCCCACTGTGACCCTTTGTGTCCCCAGCTGTGTACCCCGCTGTGTAACACTGTGTCCCAGCTGTATCGACACTGTGTCCCGCTGGGTCCTGCTGTGTCTTTGCTGTGTTCCTCGTTGTTTCCCTCTGTGTCCCCCACTGTGTCCCCCGCTGTGTCCTGCCGTGTCGCTGGCTGTGTCCCATTGTGTCCTGCTGTGTCCCCCGCTGTGTTCCTGCTGTGTCCCTGCTGTGTCCCCGCTGTGTCCCGCTGTGTCCTCGCTGTGTCCCACGCTGAGGTCCGCTGTGTCCCCCGCTGTGTCCCGCTGTGTCCCTCTGTGTCCCGCTGTTTAATGCTGTGTCCCCCGCTGAGTCCGGCTGTGTACCACCTGTGTACGCTGTGTCCCACGTGTGTCCCCCGCTGTGTCCCGCTGTGCCCCCTGCGGTGTCCCGCTTTGTCCCGCTGTGACCCTGCTGGGACGCTCTGTGTCCCTCTGTGTCCCCGCTGTATCCCCGCTGTGTCCTGCTGTATACCCCGCTGTGTCCAGCTTTGTCCCCGCTGTATCTCGCTGTGTCCCACTCTCTGTCCCCACTGTGTTCCGCTGTGTCCCCCGCTGTGTCCCGCTGTGTCCTCGCTGTGTCGCCCGCTGTGACCGCTGTGTCCCGCTGTGTCCCGCTTTGTCCCCGCTCTGTCCTTGTGTGTCCTGCTCTATCCCCCGCTCTGTCCCCCTGTGTCCCGCTGTGTCCCCCACTGTGTCCCGTTGTGTCCCAGCTGTGTACCCCACTGTGTCACACTGTGTCGTCGCTGTTTCGACGCTGTGTCCCGCTGGGTCCCGCTGTGTCCTCGCTGTGTTCAACGCTGTGTCCCACTGTGTCCCCCGCTTTGTCCTCCGCTGTGTCCCCCGCTGAGTCCTCGCTGTGTCCCCGCTGTGTCCCGCTGTGTCCCGCAGTGTCCACCCTGTGTCCCGTTGTGTCCCCAGCTGTGTACCTCTCTGTGTCCTGCTGTGTCCCCACTGTACCGACTCTGTGTCCCGCTGTGTCCTCGCTGTGTTCTACGCTGTGTCCCGCTGTGTCCCCCGCTCTGTCCCCACTGTGTCCCGCTTTGTCCCCGCTATGTCCCCCCTCTGTCCCTCGCTGGGTCCCGCTGTGTCCTCCGCTGTGTCCCGCTGTGGCCTTGCTGTGTCCCGCTCTGTCCCCTGCTGTGTCCCGCTGTGTCCCCCGCTGTGTTCCGCTGTGTCCCCCGCTCTGTCCCCCGCCTGGTCCCGCTGTTTCCCCCGATGTGTCCAGCTGTGTCCCTGCTGTGTCCCGCTGTTTCCCGCAGTGTCCCCCGCTGTGTCCCTCGCTGTGTCCCACATTGTCCCCCGCTGAGTCCCCCGCTGTATCCCCGCTGTGTCCCGCTGTGTCCCCCGCTGTGTCCCGCTGTGTCCTCGCTGTGTCCCGCTCTGTCTCCCCTTTGTCCCCCGCTGTGTCCCGCTGTGTCCCGTGGTGTCCCGCTTTGTCCCCCGCTGTGTCCCCGGGTGAGTCCCCGCTGTGTCCCCGCTGTGTCCCACTGTGTCCTCCCTGTGTCCCCCGCTGTGTCCCGCTTTGTCCCCTGCTGTGTCCCGCTGTGTCTACTGCTGTGTTCCTGCTGTGTCCCCCGCTGTGTCCCTCTGTGTCCCCGCTGTGTCCCCTGCTGTGTCCTGCTATGTTCCCGCAGTGTCCCTACTGTGTCCCCCTGTGTCCCACTGTGTCCCGTGGTGTCCCAGTTTGTGCCCCGC
>NW_012315501.1:0-2059 GCF_000151885.1 Dipodomys ordii
CAGCGGGACACAGCAGGGGAACAGCGAGGACATAGCGTGACACAGCGGGGACACAGCGGGGGACAAAGCGGGAGACAGCGGGGGACACAGCGAGGACACAGCAGGACACAGCGGCCACAAAGAGGGGACTCAGCGGTGGACAAAGAGGGACACCAACGGACACAGTATGACAGAGTGGGACACAGCGGGACACTGCGGGGACACAGCAGGACAAAGCGGGGGACACAGCGGGACACAGCGGGCACACAGAGGGGACACAGCGGGACACAGCGGGACACAGCGGGGACAGAGCGGGACACAGTCGGACACAGCGGGACACAGCGGGGGACACAGCGGGAGACAAAGAGGGACACCACGGAACACAGCGGGACACAGCAGGAAACATCAGTGACACTGCGGGGACACAGTGGGACACAGCGGGGGACACAGCGGTACACAGAGGGGGACAGAGCGGGACACAGTGGGGGACACAGCTGGACACAGCAGGGGAAACAGTGGGGGACACAGCGGGACACAGCGGGACACAGCGAGGACACAGCGGGACAGGTCGGGACACTGCAGGGTACAGCGGGGGACACAGCGGGACACAGCGGGGGACAAAGCTAGGACACAGCAGAACAGAGTGGGACACAGTGAGGACACAGCGGGACACAGCGGGACACAGCGGGACACAGCCGGGTCCCAGCAGTGGACACAGCAGGACACAGCGGGGGACACAGCGGGGGACAGCGGGGGACACATGGAGGACTCAGCGGGACAAAGCGGGGACACAGCGGCGACTCACCGGGGGACACAGCGGGGGACAAAGCGGGACGCCACAGAACACAGTGGGAAACAGCGGGACACAGCGGGGAAACTGCGGGGACACAGGGGGACAAAGCGTGGGACACATAGGGACACAGCAGGGGACACAGTGGGGGACACAGAGGGACACAGCGGGGAACACAGCGAGGACACAGCGGGACCCAGCGGTACACAGCATCGATACAGCGGGGACACAGCGTTACACAGCGTGGTACACAGCTGTGAACACAACGGGACACAGTAGGGGCACAGCGAGACACAGCGGGACACAGCGAGGACACAGTGGGACACAGCGCTGACACTGCGGGGGACACAGCGGGGGACACAGCGGGGGACACAGCTGGACACAGCGGGACACAGCGGGGGACACAGGGGGGACACAGCGGGACCCAGCGCGGGACACAACGAGGACACATTGGGACACAGCGGGGACACAGCGGGACTCAGCGGGGGACACAGCAGTACACAGCGGGACACAGCGGGACACAGCGGGACACAGCGGGGGACACAGAGGAGTGAACAGCGGGACACTGCGGGGAACACAGCGAGGACACAGCGGGACCAAGCGGGACACAGCATCGATACAGCGGGGACACAGCGGGACACAGCGGGGTACACAGCTGGGTACACAACGGGATACAGCGGGGGACACAGCGAGGACACAGCAGAACACAGCGTGGGAAACAGCGAGGACACAGCGGGACACAGCGAGACACAGAGGGACACAGTGGGGACACAGCAGTAGACACAGCGGGACACAGCGGGGGACTCAGCGGGACACAGCGGGCAACACAGCGAGGACACAGCGGGGACACAGCGTGGACACAGCGGGACCCAGCAGGACACAGCGGGGCACACAGCGGGACACAGCTTGGGACACAGCGGGAACATAGCAGGACACAGCCGGGGACACAGCGAGGTCACAGCGGGACACAGCGTGGGACAAAGCGGGAGATAGCAGGGGACACAGCCAGGACACAGCGGGACACAGCGGCGACACATAGAGGACTGAGCGGGGGACACAATGGAGAACAGCGCGGGACACAGCGGGACACAGGGGGGACAAAGCGTGAGACACAGCGGTGGACAGAGCGGGAGACAGAGGTGGACACAGCGAGGACACAGCGGGACACAGCGGGGACACAAAGGTGGCTCAGGGGGGGCCACAGCGGGGGACAAAGCGGGACACCACGGAACACAGCGGGACACAGCGTGAAACAGCGGTGAACCTGCGGGGACACAGCGGGACACAGCG
>NW_012315502.1:0-2059 GCF_000151885.1 Dipodomys ordii
AGCTGTCAGTAGTAGAAGAGTAGCAGTAGATGCAGCAGCAGCAGCAGGAGCAGTAGAGGAGAAGGATGAGAAGAAGATGTAGTAGTTGTAGAAGCAGTTGTATTTGCAGAAGCAGAAGCAGGAGCAGCAGTAGCAGAAGTTGTTGCATAAGCATCAGCATTAGCGTCAGAATCATATGCATAATCAGCAGAAGAATCAGTAGGAGTAGCATCAGAAGGATTAGCTGAAGCAGAAGTAGAAGTACATGCATGAGAAGCTGATGAAGCTGCAGCGGGTGTATCAGTAGTAGCGTTATTTCATTTAGCAGAGTTTTCTGTGGAACCTGATGAGGAGGAGGATGAAGATGAGGAACATGAATAAGAATAAGAAGAAGATTAATAAGAAGAAGAAGAACAAGAAGAAGAAGATGAAGAAGAGAAGAAGAAGAAGCAGGAAAAGCAGAAGCAGCAGAAAGAGAAGAAGAAGAAGAAGAAGAAGAAGAAGAAGAAGAAGAAGAAGAATAAGAAGAAGAAGAAGAAGAAGAAGAAGAAGAAGAAGAAGAAGAAGAAGAAGAAGAAGAAGAAGAAGAAGGAGAAGGAGAAGGAGAAGCAGTAGAAGCAGAAGAAGCAGAAGCAGGAGAAGCAGAAGCAGAAGAAAAAGAATAAGCATAAGAAGCAGAATCAGACGGAGAAGCAGAAGAAGGAGAAGCAGAAGCAGAAGAAGCAGGAGAAGGAGAAGCAGAAGCAGAAGAACATGCAGAAGGAGAAGCAGAAGAAGGAGAAGGAGAAGGCGAAAGAGAAGGATTAGGAGTAGGAGAAGCAAAAGGATAAGCAGAAGCAGAAAGAGACGCAGAAGAAGAAGCAGCACGAGAAGTAGGAGAAGCAGGAGAAGCAGAAGCAGGAGAAGCAGAAGAAACAGAAGACGCAGAAGCAGAATGAGAAGCAGAAGGAGAAATTGAAGCAGAAGGAGAAGGAGAAGCAGAAGGAGAAGCAGAAGAAGGAGAAGGAGAAGCAGAAAGAGAAGCACAACGAGAAGCAGGAGAAGCAGAAGCAGGAGAAGCAGAAGCAGAAGAAACATAGGAAGGAGAAGAAGCAGAAGGAGAAGCAGAAACAGAAGGAAAAGCAGAAAGAGAAGCAGGAGAAGCAGAAGAAGCAGCAGCAGGAGAAGCATAAGCAGAAGAAGCCGAAGAAGCAGAAGCAGAACCTGAAGCAGAAGGAGAAGCAGGAGAAGCAGAAGAAGCAGAATCTGGAGAAGCAGAAGGAGAAGCAGAACAGAAAGAGAAGCAAAAACAGAAGGAGAAGCAGAAGGAGAAGCAGAAAAACAGAAGAAGCAGAGGCAGTAGCAGAAGAAGCAGAAGATGCAGAAGCAGAAGGAGAAGCAGAAGGAAAAGCAGAAGAACGAGAAGGAGTAGGAGAAACAGAAGGAGAAGCAGAAAGAGAAGCAGAAGAAGGAGCAGGAGAAGGAAAAGCAGCAGGAGAAGCAGAAAGAGCAGCAGAAGGAAAAGCATGAGATGCAGAAACAGGAGAAGCAGAAGCAGAAGAAACAGGAGAAGGGCAAGAAGCAGAAGGAGAAGGAGAAGCAGAAACAGAAGGAGAAGCAGAAAGAGAAGGAGGGGAAGCAGAAGAAGCAGAAGCAGGAGAAGCAGAAGCATAAGAATCCGAAGAAGCAGAAGCAGAACCTGAACAGAAGCAGAAGCTGGAGAAGCAGAAGAAGCAGAATCTGGAGAAGCAGAATGAGAAGCAGAAGGAGAAGCAGAAGCAGAAAGAGAATCAAAAGCAGAAGGAGAAGCAGAAGAAACAGAAGAAATAGAAGCAGTAGCAGTTGTAGCAGAAGCAGAACGAGAAGCAGAAGAACGAGAAGCAGAAGAACAAGAAGGAGAAGGAGAAACAGAAGGAGAAGCAGAAGGAGAAGCAGAAAGTGAAGCAGGTAAAGCAGATGAAGAAGAAGCAGAAGGAGAATCAGAAGGAGAAGCCGAAGAAGGAGAATGAGAAGCTGAAGAAGATGAAGAATGAGAAGCGGAAGAAGCAGAAGCAGAAGGAGAAGAAGGAAAAGCAGAAGAAGCAGAAGCAAAAGGAGAAGC
>NW_012315503.1:0-2059 GCF_000151885.1 Dipodomys ordii
TCCTGCTGGGTCCTGCTGGATCCTCGCTGTTTTCCCCTCTGTGTCCCGCTGTGTCCTCTGCTGTGTCCCCCGCGGTGGCCCACGCTGTGTCCCCTGCTGTGTCCCGCTGTGTCCCGCTTTGTCCCACTGTGTCCGGCTGTGTCTGCCGCTGTGTCTCTGCTGTGTTGCCGCTGTGTCCCGCTGTGACCACCTTTGTCCCTCTGTGTCCCCCCCCTGAGTCCACGCTGTTTCCCCGCTGGGTCCCGCTGGGTCCCCGCTGTGTCCCGCTCTATCCCCCTCTATGTCCCACTCTTTGTCCCCGCTGGGTCCCACAGTGTCCCTCTGTTTACCCTGCTGTGTCCTGCTATGTTCCCGCAGTGTCCCCGCTGTGTCCCGCTGTGTCCCGCTGTGTCCCGTGGTGTCCCGCTTGGTCCCCCGCTGTGTCCCTCGTTGAGTCCCCGCTGTGTCCCCCGCTGTGTCCCGCTGTGTCTACTGCTTTGTCCCTGCTGTGTCCCGCTGTGTCACGCTGTGTCCTCGCTGTGTTCCATGCTGTGTTCCGCTGTGTCCTCCATGTGTCCCCCGCTGTGTCCCGCTGTGTCCCCCGATGTGTCCCACTGTGTCTACTGCTGTGTCCCTGCTGTATCCCGCTGTGTCCCACTGTGTCCCGCTGTGTCCTCGCTGTTTCCCACGCTGTGTTCCGCTGTGTCCTCGCTGTGTCCCCCGATGTGTCCCTTTGTGTCCCCAGGTGTGTACCCGCTGTGTCCCGCTGTGTCCCCGCTGTATCGACGCTGTGTTCTGCTGGGGCCCGCTGTGTCCTCGCTGTGTTACATGCTGCATCCCGCTGTGTAACCCTCTGTGTCCCCCTCTGTGTCCCGTTGTGTCCCCCGCTGTGTCCCGCTGTGTCCCGCTGTGTACTGCTTTGTCCCCCGCTGAGTCCCGCTGTGTCCCCTCTGTGTCCCCCCTGTGTCCCCCGCTGTGTCCCGCTGTGATCCGCAGTGTCCCCCGCTGTGTCCTCGCTGTGTCCCCCGCTGTGTCCCGCGGTGTCCTCGCTGTGTCCCTCGCTGTGTCCCGCTGTGTCCTCGCTGTATCCCGCTGTGTCTCCCGCTGTGTCCTGCTGTGTCCCGCTGTGTACCCCGTTGTGTCCAGCTTTTCCCCGCGGTGTCTCGCTGTGTCCTACACTCTGTCCCCCACTGTGTCCCGCTGTGTCCTCCGCTGTGTCCCGCTGTGTCCCCGCAGGGTCACCGCTGTTTCCACTGTGTCACCCGCTGTGTCCCCCGCTGTGTCCCGCTGTGTCCCCCTCTGTGTCCCGCTGTGTCCCTGCTGTGACCTGCTGTGTCCAGCTGTGTCCCCGCTGTGTCCCGCTGTGTACACCGCTGTGTCCAGCTTTGTCCCCGGTGTGTCTCGCTGTGTCCCACCATCTGTCCCCCACTGTGTTCCGCTGTGTTCCCTACTCTGTCCGGCTGTGTCACCCGCTCTGTCCCGCTGTGTCCCCGCTGTGTCCTGCTGTGTCCTCGCTGTGTCCCCGGCTGTCTCCCGCTCTGTCCCCCGCTGTGTCTCATGCTTTGTCCCCGCTGTGTCCCACTGTGTCCTGCTGTGTCCCTTTGTGTCCCCCACTGTGTCCCTTTGTGTCCCCAGCTGTGTACCCCGCTGTGTCCCGCTGTGTCTCCGCTGTATCCACGCTGTGTCCCGCTGTGTCCTCCCTGTGTTTCCCGTTGTGTCCCGCTGTGTCCCCCGCTGTGTCCCCCGCTGTGTCCTGCTTTGTCCCCCGCTGTGTCCCGTTGTGTCCCGCTGTGTCCCCCTCTGTGTCCCTGCTGTGTCCCTGCTGTGTCCCTGCTGTGTCCCGCTGTTTCCCGCTGTGTCCTCGCTGTGTCCGACGCTGTGTTCCGCTGTGTCCTCGCTGTGTCCCCTGCTGTGTCCCGTTGTGTCCCCAGCTGTGTCCCGCTATTTCTACTGCTGTGTCCCTGCTGTGTTCCGCTGTGTCCAGCTGTGTCCTCGCTGTGTCCCACGCTGTGTTCCGCTGTGTCCTCGCTGTATCTACGCTGTGTCCCCTGCTGTGTCCCACTTTGTCCCCGCTGTGTCC
>NW_012315504.1:0-2059 GCF_000151885.1 Dipodomys ordii
ACCACTGTGTCCCGTGGTGTCCCCGGCTGTGTCCCCCAGTGAGTCCCCGCTGTGTCCCGCTGTGTCACCCACGGTTCAGGCTGTGTCTTCTGCTGTGTCCCCGCTGTGTCCCGCTGTGTCCCACTGTGTCCTCGCTGTGTCCCACGCTGTGTTCCGCTGGGTCCTCGCTGTGTCCCGCGATGTGTCCCGTTGTGTCCCCAGCTGTGTCCCCGCTCTGTCCTGCTGTGTTCCCGCTGAATCGACCCTGTGTCCCACTTTGTCCCGCTGTGTCCTCGCTGTGTTCCCAGCTGTGTCCCGCTGTGTACCCTTCTGTGTCCCCCTCTGTGTCCCGCTGTGTCCCACGTTGTGTCCCGCTGTGTCCCGCTGTGTCCCTGCTGTGTCCCTGCTGTGTCCCCACTGTGTCCTGCTGTATACTGCTGTGTCCCCCGCTGAGTCCCGCTGAGTCCACGCTGTGTCCCGCTGTGTCCCCCATGTGTCCCCCGCTGTGTCCCATTGTGTCCCGCTGTGTCCCCCACTGTATCCCCCGCTGTGTACGGCTGTGTCCCCCGCTGTGTCCCCCTTTGTCCACTGCTGTGTCCCCGCTATGTCTCGCTTATTCCCCGGCTGTGTCCCGCTGTGTCCTCACTGTGTCCCCCGCTGTTTCCCACTGTGTCCTCGCTGTGTCCCGCTGTGTCCCGCTATGTCCCCGGTGTGCCCGCTGTGTCCCGCTGTGTAACCCGCTGTGTCCAGCTGTGTCACCTCTGTGTCCCGCTGTGGCCCATCTCTGTCTCCGCTGTCCCCCGCTGTGTCTCCCGCTGTGTCCCACTGTGTCCCGCCGTGCCCCTCGCTTTTTCCTGCAGTGTCCCCGCAATGTCCCCGCTGTGTCCCGCTGTGTCACACTGTGTCCCGTGGTATCCCACTTTGTCCCCCGCTGTTTCCCCGCTGTGTCCCCCGCTGAGTCCCCTCTGTATCGACGATGTGTCCAGCTGTGTCACCGCGGTGTCCCGCTGTGGCCCTTCTCTGTCTGTGCTGTGTCCCGCTTTGTCCCCCGCTTTGTTCTGCTGTGTCTCGCTGTGTCCCACGCTCTGTCCCTCACTGTGTCTCGCAGTGTCCCCCGCTGTGCCCCGTTGTGTCCCCCACCTTGTCCCCGCTGTGTCACCGCTGTGTCCCGCTGTTTCCTCGCTGTGTCCCCTGCTGTCTCTCTCTCTGTCCCCTGCTGTGTCTCACGCTTTGTCCCCGCTGTGTCCCACTGTGTCCCGCTGTGTACGGCTGTGCCCCCACTGTGTCCCGTTGTGTCCACAGCTGTGTACCACGCTATGTAACGCTGTGTCCCCGCTTTATCAACGCTGTGTCCCGCTGTGTCCCGCTGTGTCCTTGCTGTGTTCCCCGCTGTGTCCCGCTGTGTCCCCCGCTGTGTCCCCCGCTGTGTCCTCGCTGTGTCCCCTGCTGTGTCCCGCTGTGTCCTCACTGGGTCCCCCACTGTTTCCCGCTGTGTCCCCCGCTGTGTCCCGCTGTGTCCGGCTGTGTCCCGCTCTGTACCCGCTGTGTCCCTCTGTGTCCCGCTGTGTCCCTGCTGTGTGCCTGCTGTGTCCCGTTGTGTCGCCTGCTGTGTCCCGTTGTGTCGCCTGCTTTGTCCCGCTGTGTCCCTCTGTGTCCCCGCTGTGTCCCGCTGTGTCTCCGCTGTGTGCCCGCTGTGTGCCGCTGTGTACCCCGCTGTGTCCAGCTATGTCACCGCCTTGTCTCGCTCTGGCCACTCTCTGTCTCCACTGTCCCCCGCTGTGTCCCCCGCTGTGTCCCACTGTGTCCAGGCAGGGTCACTGCTGTTTCCCGCTGTGTCCCGCTGTGTTCCGTGGTGTCCCTCTTTGTCCCCCGCTGTGTCCCCCGCTGAGTCCCCGCTGTGTCACTGCTGTGTCCCACTGTGTCCTCGCTGTGTCCCCCGCTGTCTCCAGCTCTGTCCCCCGCTGTGTCTCACGCTTTGTCCCCGCTGTGTCCCACTGTGTCCCGCTGTGTCCCGCTGTTCCCCCACTGTGTCCCGTTGTGTCTACAGCTGTGTACCACGCTGTGTAACGCTGTGTGCCCG
>NW_012315505.1:0-2059 GCF_000151885.1 Dipodomys ordii
AAAAAAAAAAAAAAGAAAAAAAAAAGGAAAAAAAAAAAAAAATAAAGAAAAAAAAAAAAAAAAGAAAAAAAAAAAAAAAAAAAAAAAAAAAAAAAGAAGAAAAAAAAAAAAAAAAAAAAAAAAAAAAAAAAAAAAGAAAAAGAAAAAAAAAAAAAAAAAAAAAAAAAAAAAAAAAAAAACACAAACCACCCCTCCCTCCTTCTTAGTCATAATCAACATAAAATCATCAATCATCATAGTAATCATCTTCATCTTCTTCATCATCTTCATCTTCATCATCTTCGTCATCTTCTTCTTCTTCTTCTTCATCTACTACTACATCTTCTTCTTCATCTTCTTCATCTTCATCTTCATCTTCTTCGTCTTCATCTTCAGTATCTTCTGTATCTGCTTCTCCTGCTTCAACATATGTGCTTCTCCAGCTTCTCTTTCTTCATCTCAATCTTCTGCTTCTCCTTCAGCGTCTCCTATAGCTTCAGCAGCCCTTCCTTCTCCTTCTCCTTCTCCTACTTCTGCTTCTTCTTCTGCTTCTGCTTCTTCTGCTTCTCCTGCTTCTCCTTCTGCATCTTCTTCTGCTTCTGCTTTTCCTTCTGCTGCTTCTTCTGCTTCTGCTTCTGCTTCTCCTTCTTCTGCTTCTCCTTCTTATTCTCCTTCTGCTTCTCCTTCTCCTTCTCGTTCTTCTGCTTTTCCTACTGCTTCTCCTTCTGCTTCTGCTACAACGACTACTGCTTCTGCTTTTTCTGTTTCTTCTGCTTCTACTTCTTATTTTGATTCCCTTTCTGCTTCTGCTTCTCCTTCTGCTTATCATTCTGCTTCTCCAGATTCTGCTTCTTCTACTAATCCTGCTTCAGGTTCTGCTTCTGCTTCTTCGGATTCTTATGCTTCTGCATCTTCTGCTTCCCCTCCTTCTCTTTCTGCTTCTCCTTCTGTTTCTGCTTGTCTTTCTGCTTCTCCTTCTGCTTCTGCTACTTCTCCTTCTTCTTTTTCTTCTTCTTCTGCTTCTCCTGCTTCTCGTTCTGCTTCTCTTCGTCTGCTTCTCTTTCTGCTTCTGCTTCTGCATCTCCTTCTGCTTGTGCTTGTCCTTATGCTTCTTCTACTACTTCTGCTTCTCCTTCTCCGTCTGCTACTGCTTCTTCTGCTTTTCCTGCTTCTCCTTCTGCTTCTCCTTCTGTTTCTCCTTCTCCTTCTTGTTCTTCTTCTTTTCCTTCTGCTTCTTCTTCTGCTTCTGCATCTTCAGCTTCTTCTGCTACTGCTTCTGCTTCTTCTGTTTCTTCTGCTTCTCCTTCTGCTTTTGCTTCTCTTTCTGCTTCTGCTTCTCCTTCTTCTTCTCCAGATTCTGCTTCTTCTGCTTCTCCTTCTGCTTCAGGTTCTTCTTCTGCTTCTTCTGCTACTATTTCTGCATCTCCTTCTGTTTCTGCTTCTCCTTCTGCTTCTGCTTCTTCTATTTCTTCTCCTTCTGCTTCTCCTTCTTCTCCTTCTGTTTCTCCTTATGATTATCCTTCTGCTTCTCCTTCTCCTCCTACTTCTGCTTCTCCTTCTGCTTCTGCTTCTTCTTCTGCATCTTCTTCTGTTTCAATTTCTCATTCTTCTGCTTTTCATTCTGCTTCTGCTTCTCCTGCTTCTGCTTCTCCTGCTTCTCCTTCTCCTTTTCTTTCTGCTTCTGCTTATCCTTTTGTTTCTTCTACTCCAAATCCTTCTCTTTCTCCTTCTCCTTCTTCTGCTTCTCCTGCTGCTTCCTCTTCTGCTTCTTCTGCTTTTTCTCTTTCTTTTACTTCAGCTTCTGCTTATTCTGCTTCTCCTTCTGCTTCTGCTTCTGCTCTTCTCCTTCTTCTGTTTCTTCTGCTTCTGCTTCTCCTGCTTCTTCTGCTTCTGCTTCTCCTGCTTCTCCTTCTGGTTCAGGTTCTGCTTCTGCTTTTTCTGCTTCTTCTCCTTCTGCTTCTCCTGCTTCAGCTTCTTCTGCTTCTCCTGCTACTCTTTCTCCTTCTCCTTCTGCTTCTGTTTCTACTTCTGCTTCTGCTCTTCTCCTTCTTCTGTTTCTTCTGCTTCTGCTTCTCCTGAT
>NW_012315506.1:0-2058 GCF_000151885.1 Dipodomys ordii
ATCTTCCTCCTCCTCCTCCCTCCTCCTCCTCCTCCTCCTTCTTCTTCTTCTTCTTCTTCTTCTTCTTCTTCTTCTTCTTCTTCTTCTTCTTCTTCTTCTTCTTCTTCTTCTTCTTCTTCTTCTTCTTCTTCTCCTCTTTCTTCTGCTTCTGCTTTTCCTGCTTCTTCTGCTTCCACTGCTTCTCTTTCTGCTTCTCATTCTTCTTCTGCTTCTCCTTCTGCTTCTCCTATTGCTTCTGCTGCTCTTACTTCTCCTTCTCCTACTTCTATTTCTTCTTCTGCTTCTTCTGCTTCTCCTGCTTCTCCTTCTGCATCTCCTTCTGCTTGTGCTTGTCCTTATGCTTCTTCTTCTGCTTCTGCTTCTCCTTCTGCTTCAGATTGTGCTTCTTCTGTTTCTCCTTCTGCTTCAGATTCTGCTTCTGCTTCTTCGGCTTCTCCTGTTTCTTCTGCTTATGCTTCTCTTGCTTCTGCTTCTTCTGCTTCCCCTCCTTCTCTTTCTGCTTCTCCTTTTGTTTCTGCTTCTCCTTCTGCTTCTGCTTCTTGTCCTTCTCTGTTTCTTCTGCTTCTGCTTCTCCTGTTTCTGCATCTCCTGCTCCTCCTTCTGCTGCTCTTTCTGCTTCTCCTGCTGCTTCTCCTTCTCCTTCTACTTCTTCTGCTTCTCCTTCTGCTTCTGCTTCTGCTTCAATTTCTCCTTCTGCTTCTTATTCTGCTTCTGCGTCCTCTGTTTCTTCTGCTTCTCCTGCTTCTGCTTCTCCTGCTTCTCCTCCTTCTCGTGCTGCTTCTCCTTCTGCGTCTCTTTCTGGTTCTGCTTATCCTTTTGCTTCTCCTACTCCTAACCTTCTCTATAGCCTTCTGCTTCTGCTTATTCTACTCTTTCTGTTTCTTCTGCTTCTGCTTCAGATAGTGCTTCTTCTGTTTCTCCTTCTGCTTCAGATTCTGCTTCTGCTTCTTCGGCTTCTCCTGTTTCTTCTGCTTCTGCTTCTCCTGCTTTTCTGCTTCTCCTGCTTCTCTTTCTCCTTCTCCTTCTGCTTCTGCTTCTCCTTCTCCTTCTGCTTCTGCTCTTCTCCTTCTTCTGTTTCTTTTGCTTCTGATTCTTCTGCTTCTTCTTCTTCTGTTTCTTCTGATTCTACTTCTGCTTCTCCTTCTTCTCCTTCTTTTTCTGCTTCTACTTCTGCTTCTTATGATTTTCCTGCTTCTCCTTCTTGTTCTCCTTCTGTTTCTGCTTCTCTTTCTGCTTCTGATTCTCCTTCTGCTGCTCCTTCTCCTTCTCCTTTTTCTGCCTCCCCCACTGTTTCTACTCCTGCTTCTTTTGTTTATTTTTTTTTCTGCTTCTGCTTCTCCTGCTTCTGCTTCTTCTGCTTCTACTGCTACTCCTTATGCTTCTCCTTCTTCTTCTTCTTCTTCTTCTTCTTCTTCTTCTTCTTCTTCTTCTTCTTCTTCTTCTTCTTCTTCTTCTTCTTCTCTTTCTTCTGCTTCTGCTTTTCCTGCTTCTTCTGGTTCTACTACTTCTCTTTCTGCTACTCATTCTGCTTCTGCTTCTGCTTCTGCTTCTCCTATTGCTTCTGCTGCTCTTCCTTCTCTTTCTCCTACTTCTACTTCTTCTTCTGCTTCTGCTTCTTCTGCTTCTTCTGCTTCTCCTCCTGCATCTCCTTCTTCTTGTGTTTGTCCTTATGCTTATATTTCTGTTTCTGCTTCTCCTTCTGCTTCTTCTGCTTCTCCTTCTGATTCTCCTTCTGCTTCTGCTTCTGTTTCTCCTTCTTGTTCTCGTTCTTCTGCTTTTCCTTCTGCTTCTCCTTCTGCTTCTTCTGCAACTGCTACTGGTTCTTCTGTTTCTTCTGCTCCTCCTTCTGCTTTTCATTCTCTTTCCGCTTCTGCTTCTCCTTCAGCTTCTCCTTCTGCTTCTCCATATTCTGATTCTTCTGCTTCCCCTGCTTCTCCTTCTGCTTCAGGTTCTGCTTCTGCTTCTTCGGATTCTTATGCTTCGACTTCTCTGCTTCTGCTTCTTCTGCTTCCCTCCTTCTCTTTCTGCTTCTCCTTCTGTTTCTGCTTCTCCTTCTGC
>NW_012315507.1:0-2058 GCF_000151885.1 Dipodomys ordii
GCTTCTCCTTCTTCTTCTTCTTCTTCTTCTTCTTCTTCTTCTTCTTCTTCTTCTTCTTCTTCTTCTTCTTCTTCTTCTTCTTCTTCTTCTTCTTCTTCTTCTTCTTCTGTATCGTCTGCTTCTGCTTTTCCTGCTTCTTCTGCTTCTACTGTTTCTCTTTCTGCTTCTCATTCTGCTTCTGCTTCTCCTTCTGCTTCTCATATTCCTTCTGCTGCCCTTCCTTCTCATTCTCCTTCTCCTACTTCTGCTTCTCCTGCTTTTGCTTCTTCTGCTTCTCCTGCTTCTCCTTCTGCATCTCCTTCTGCTTCTGTTTCTCCTTCTGCTGCTTCTTCTGCTTCTGCACCTCCTTCTGTTTCTCCTTCTGCTTCTCCTTCTGCTGCTCCTTCTGCTTCTCGTTCTGCTTCTGATTCTCCTTCTGCTCTTCCTACTCCTAATCCTTCTCTTTCTCCTTCTCCTTCTTCTTCTTCTGCTTCTCGTTCTGCTTCTGCTTCTGCTTCTTCTGCTTGTTCTGTTTCTTCTGCTTCAGGTCCTGCTTCTGCTTCTTTGGCTTCTTCTGATTCTTCTGCTTCTGCTTCTCCTGCTACTGCTTCTTCTGCTTCTCATTCTGCTTCTCCTGCTGCTTCTGCTTCTCCTTCTGCTCCTTCTCCTTCTTCTGTTTCTTCTTCATCTGCTGCTTCTCCCGCTTCTGCTTCTTCTGCTTCTCCTTCCTTTCCTCTGCTTCTGCTTCTCCTTCTCCTTCTACTGCTTCTCTTTCTGCTTCTGCTTCTTCTGATTCTCCAACTAATCCTTCTTCTTCTCCTTCTGTTTCTGCTTCTCTTTCTGTTTCTGCATCTCCTTCTGCTTCACCTTCTGCTGCTCCTTCTCCTTCTTCTGTTTCTCCCTCTGCTTCTGCTTCTTATGCTTCTTCTTGTTCTTCTGCTTCTGCTTCTCCTGCTTCTGCTTCTTATGCTTCTACTGCTTCTTCTTCTGCTTCTGCTTCTTCTGCTTCTAATTCTCTTTCTACTTCTGCTTCTCCTGCTTGTTTTTCTGCTTCTTCTCCTGCTTCTTCTACTTCTCCTTCTGCTTCTCTTTTTGCTTCTCCTTATGCTTCTTCTTCTTCTGTTTCTCCTGCCTGAATTTCTGGTTCTACTTCTTCTGCTGCTTCTCCTTCTGCTTCTCCTTCTGCTTCTGTTTCTGCTTCTTCTGCTTCTACTCTTTCGGCTTCTCCTGCTTCTGCTTATTGTGTTTCTCCTGCTTCTTTTTCTGCTTCTCATTCCTCTTCTGCTTCTCCTTCTGCTTCTGCTTATCCTCCGTCTCCTACTTCTGCTTCTCCTTCAGCTTCTGCTTCTCCTGCTTCTCCTTCTGCATCTCCTTCTGCTTGTGCTTGTCCTTATGCTTCTTCTTCTGCTTCTGCTTCTGCTTCTCCTTCTTCTGCTTCTCCTTATTCTCCTTCTGCTTCTTCTTCTTCCGCTTTACCTGCTTCTCTTTCTGCTTCTCCTTCTGCTTCTCCTTCTGTTTCTCCTTCTCCTTCTTGTTCTTCTGCTTTTATTTCTGCTTCTCGTTCTGCTTCTGCTACAACTGCTACTGCTTCTACTTCTTCTGTTTCTTCTGCTTCTCCTTCTGATTTTGATTCTCTTTCTGCTTCTGCTTCTCCTTCTGCTTCTCCTTCTGCTTCTCCAGATTCTGCTTCTTCTGCTTCTCCTGCTTCTCCTTCTGCCTGAGGTTCTCCTTTTGCTAATTCGGGTTCTTATGCTTCTGCTTCTCCTGCTTCTGCTTCTTCTGCTTCCCCTCCTTCTCTTTCTGCTTCTCCTTCTGTTTCTGCTTCTCCTTCTGCTTCTGCTTTGTCCTTCTCCTGTTTGTTCTGCTTATGCTTCTCCTGTTTCTGCATCTCCTGCTCCTACTTCTGCTGCTCTTTCTGCTTCTCCTGCTGCTTTTCCTTCTCCTGCTCCTTCTATTGCTTCTCTTTCTGCTTCTCCTTCTGTTTCTCCTTCTCCCTCACCTTCTCGTTCTTCTGCTTTTCCTTCTGCTTCTCCTTCTGCTTCTGCATCTTCTGCTTCTTCTGCTACTGCCTCTGCTTCT
>NW_012315508.1:0-2058 GCF_000151885.1 Dipodomys ordii
GAGTCCCCGCTGGGTCCCCGCTGTGTCTCGAGCTTCCCGCTGTGACCTCGCTTTGTCCCCATGCTGTATTCCGCTGTGTCCTCCCTTTGTCCCCCACTGTGTCCCGCTAGGGTCCCCCGATTTGTCCCGCAGTGTACACGCAGTGTCCCCGCTGTATCCCGCTGTGTCCCACTGTGTCCTGAAGAGTCCCGATTTGTCCCCCGCTATGTCCCCTGCTGAGTCCCATATGTGTCCCCGCTATGTCCCGCTATGTCCCACGCTGTGTCCCGCTGTGTCCCCCGAAGTGTCCAGATGTGTCCCGCTGTGTCCTGCTGGGTCCCGCAGTGTCCCCGCTGTGTCCCCGCTCTGTCATGCTGTGTTCCCCGCTGTGTCCCGCTGTGTCCCCGCAGGTTCACCGCTGTTTCACGCTGTGTCCCGCTGTGTTCCGTGGTGTCCCGCTTTGTCCCCCGCTGTGGCCCCCCTGAGCCACCTCTGTGTCCCCGCTGTGTCCCGCTGTGTCCTCGCTGTGTCTGCCTCTGTCTCCTGCTCTGTCCACTGCTGTGTCTCACGCTTTGTCCCCGCTGGGTCCCGCTGTGTCCCGCTCTGTCCCCCACTGTGTCCCCCGCTGAGTCCTATATGTGTCGCCACTGTGTCCCGCTGTGTCCTCGCTGTGTCCCCTGCCATCTCCTGCTTTGTCCCACGATGTGTCCCGCTGTGTCCCGCTGTGTACTCGCTGTGTCCCGCTCTGTCCCCGCTGTGTCCCGCTGTGTCCCGCTGTGTCCCACTGCGTCCCGCTGTGTCCCGCTGTGGCCCCACTGTGTCCCGTTGTGTCCACAGCTTTGTACCATGCTGTGTAACGCTGTGTCTCCGCTGTATCGACGCTTTGTCCTGCTTGGTCCCGATGTGTCCTCGCTGTGTTCCCCGCTGTGTCCAGCTGTTTCCCCCACTTTGTCCCCCACTGTGTCCTCGCTGTGTCCCCCGCTGTGTCCCTCTATGTCCCGCTGTGTCCTCGCTGTGTCCCCCTCTGTGTCCCGCTGTGTCCCCCGCCGTGTCCCACTGTGTCCTGCTGTGTCCTGCTGCGTCCCCGCTGTGTCCCGCTTTGTCCCCCACTGTGTCCCGCAGTGACCCCACTGTGTCCCGCTGTGTCCCACTGTGTCCCGTGGTGTCCCGCTTTGTCCCCCGCTGTGTCCCCGGCTGAGTCTCGCTGTGTCCCCACTGTGTCCTTTCTGTGTCCCCTGCTGGGTCCTGCTCTGTTCCCCACTGTGTCTCCCGTTTTGTCCCCGCTGTGCCCCGCGGTGTCCCGCTGTGTCCCGCTGTGTCCCCCACTGTGTCCCGTTGTGTGTCTCGCTGGGTCCTGCTTTGTCTCTCTCTGTGTTCCCCACTGTGTCCCGCTGTGTCCCCCGCTTTGTCTCTCTCTGTGTTCCTGTGTCCCGCTGTGTCCCGCTGTGTCCCCCGCTGTGTCCTTGCTGTGTCCCCGCTGTGTCCCGCTGGGTCCCGCAGTGTCCCCCGCTGAGTCCCGTTGTGTCACCGCTGTGTCCCGCTGTGTCCCCGCTCTATCGACGCTGTTTCCCGCTGGGTCCCGCTGTGTCCTCTCTTTGTTCCCCGCTGTGTCCCGCTGTGTCCCCCGCTGTGTCTCTCGCTGTGTCCCGCTGTGTCCCCGGCTGTGTCCGGCTGTGTCCCGCTGTGTCCCCCGCTGTGTCCTTGCTGTGTCCCCGCTGTGTCCCTCTGTGTCCCGCTGTGTCCCCCGCTGTGTCCTTGCTGTGTCACCGCTTTGTCCCGCTGTGTCCTCGCTGTGTCCCCCGCTGTGTCCCACTTTGTCCTTGCTGTGTACCCCGCTGTGTTCCTCTGTGTCCCCGACTGTGTCCCGCTGTGTCCCCTGCTGTGTCCCCACTGTGTCACGCTGTGTTTCGCTGTGTACGGCTGTGTCTTCGCTCTGTCTCATTCAGTGTCCAGCTGTGTCCTTCCTGTGTCCCCCGCTGTGTCCCGATGAGTCCCCTGCTGTGTCCCGCTGTGTCCCGCTATGTCACGCTCTGACCCCATCTGTGTCCCTCTGTATCAACTCTGTCCCTGCTGTGTGTC
>NW_012315509.1:0-2058 GCF_000151885.1 Dipodomys ordii
TCAACGCTGTTTCCCCTTTGCGTCCCCGATGTGTCCCTCTGTGTACCCCGCTGTGTCCAGCTTTGTCCCCGCTGTGTCTCGCTGTGTCCCACGCTCTGTCCCCCACTGTGTCCCGCTGTGTCCCCCGCTGTTTCCCACTGTGTCCCCCACTGTGTACCACTGTGTCCCCGCAGGTTCCCCTCTGTTTCCTGCTGTGTCCCGCTGTGTTCCGTGGTGTCCTCGCTGTGTCCCCCTGCTGTGTCCCGTTGTGTCCCGCTGTGTCCTGGCTTTGTCCCCCACTGTGTCCCGCTGTGTCCCCCGCTGTTTCCCACTGTGTCCCCCACTGTGTACCACTGTGTCCCTGTAGGTTCCCCTCTGTTTCCCGCTGTGTCCCGCTGTGTTCCGGGGTGTCCTCGCTGTGTCCCCCTGCTGTGTCCCGCTGTGTCCCGCTGTGTCCCCCACTGTGTCCCCCGCTGTGTCCCGTTGTGTCCACAGCTGAGTACCACGCTGTGTAACGCTGTGTGCCCGCTGTATCGACGCTGTGTCCCGCTGTGTCCTCACTGTGTTCCCCGCTGTGTCCCCCGCTTTGTCCTCGCTGTGTCCCCCACTGTGTCATGCTGTGTCCTCGCTGTGTCCCCCGCTGGGTCCCGGTGGGTCCTGCTGTGTCCTCGCTGTGTCCACCGCTGTGTCCCGTTGTGTCCCCAGCTGTGTCCCCCGCTATGTCCCGATGTGTCTACTGCTGTGTCCATGCTATGTCTTGCTGTGTCGCGCTGTGTCCCCCGCTGTGTCCACTGCTGTGTCCTGCTGTTTTTCCCGCTGTGTCACCAATGTGTCCCGCTGTGCCCTCGCTGTGTCCCACTGTTTCTCGCTGTGCCCCCACTCTGTCCCGTTGTGTCCACAGCTGGGTACCACGCTGTGTAACCCTGTGTCCCCGCTGTATCGACTCTGTGTCCTGCTGGGTCCCGTTGTGTCCTCGCTGTGTTCCCCGCTGTGTCCCTCTGTATCCCCAGCTGTGTCCCCCGCTGTGTCCCGCTGTGTCCTCGCTGGGTCCCCCGCTGAGTCCCGCTGTGCCCACGCTGTGTTTCGTTGTGTCCCGCTATGTCCAGCTCGGTCCCTGCTGTGTCCCGCCGTGTGCCCGCTGTGTGTCCCGCTGTGTACTCCGTTGTGTCCAGCTGTATCACCACTGTGTCTCGCTTTCGCCCCTGTCTCCGCTGTCCCCTGCTGTGTCCCCCGCTGTGTCCCGCTGTGTCCCGCTCTGTCCCCCGCTTTGTCCCGCTGAGTCCCCTCTGTGTCACCGCTGTGTCCCGCTGTGTGCCGCTGTGTCCCCCACTTTGTCCCGCTGAGTCCCCTCTGTGTCACCGCTGTGTCCCGCTGTGTACCCCGCTGTGTCCCACTATGTTCCCGCAGTGTCCCCGCTGTGTACCGCTCTTTCCCGCTTTGTCCTCTCTGTGTCCCCCGCAGTGTCCCGTTGTGTCCCCAGCTGTGGACCCCGGTGTGTCCCGCTGTGTCTCCGCTGTAACGACGCTGGGTCCCGCTGGGTCCCGCTATGTCCTCCCTGTGTTGCCCGCTGTGTCCCGTTGTGTCCCCAGCTGTGTACCTCGTTGTGTCCCGCTGTGTCCCAGCAGTATCGACGCTGGGTCCCGCTGGGTCCCGCTGTGTCCTCCCTGTGTCCCACGCTGTGTCCCGCTGTGTCCGCCACTGTGTCCCGCTGTGTCTACTGCTTTGTCCCCGCTGTGTCCCGCTGTGTCCCGCTGTGTCCTCGCTGTGTCCCACGCTGTGTTCTGCTGTGGCCTCACTTTTTTCCCCGCTGTGTCCCGCTGTGTACCCCTCTGTGTCCCCCCGCTGTGTCCCGCTGTGTCCCCCGCTGTGTCCCTGCTGTGTCCCCTCTCTGTCCCGCTGTGTCCCGCTGTGTACTGCTGTGTCCCCCGCTGAGTCCCGCTGTGTCCCAATGTGTCCTTGCTCTGTCCCCCTCTGTGTACCGCTGTGTCCTTCCTGTGTCCCCCGCTGTGTCCCGCTGTGTCCCGCTCTGTCCTTGCTGTGTCCCCCACTGTGTGTAGCTGTGTCCTCGCTGTGTCCCCC
>NW_012315510.1:0-2058 GCF_000151885.1 Dipodomys ordii
GCTTTGTCCCCGCGATGTCCCGCTGTGTCCCCGCTGTGTCCCTGCTGTGTTCCACTCTCTCCCGCTGTGTGCGGCTCTGTGTCCCCTGCTGTGTCACCAGCTGTGTCCCGCTGTATCCCGGTGTGTCCCGCTTTGTCCCCCATTGTGTCCCACTGTTTCCCACTGTGCCCCTGCTGTGTCCCTGCTGTGTCCCGCTGTGTACCCCGCTGTGTCCCACTGTGTCCCGCTGTGTGCCCCCTTTGTTCCCCTCTGTGTCCTGCTGTGTCCCCTGCTGTGTCCCCGTTGTGTCCCACTGTGTCCCGCTGTGTCCCGCTGTGTACACTACAGTGACCTGCTGTGTCCCTCGATATGTCCTGCTGTGTCCCCACTGTGTCCTGCTGTGTCCCCGCTGTGTCCCCTGCTGTGTCCCGCTGTGTCCCCGGCTGTGTCCCCGCTGTGACCCTCTGTGTCCCCGCTGTGTCCTGCTGTGTCCCGATAAGTCCCACTGTGTCCGCTACAGTGTCCACCACTGTGTCCCTTTGTGTACCCCACTGTGTCCCGCTGTGTCACCCGTTGTGTCCCCCGCTGTGTCCATCGCTGTGTCCCCGCCGTGTCCCCTGCTGTGACCCGCTGTGTCCCCGGCTGTGTCCCCACTGTGACCCGCTGTGTCCCTGCTGTGTCCCGCTGTGATCGCTGTGTCCCGCTGTGTCCCCGATGTCCCCCGCTGTGTCCCGTTGTGTCCCCGCTGTGTCCCCGGTGTGTCCCGCTGTGTCCCCGGTGTATCCCCGCTGTGTCCCGCTGTGTCCCCGCTGTCCCCCGCTGTGTCCTGTTGTGTCCCTGCTGTCCCCAGGGGTGTCCCCGCTGTCCCCCGCTGTATCCCCTTCTGTGTCCGGCTGTGTCCCGTTTTGTCCCACTGTGTCCCGCTGTGTCCCACCTGTGTCCCCGCTGTGTCCTCGCTGTGTCCCCCGCTGTGTTTTGCTGTGTCACCCCTGTGTCCCCGCTGTCCTCCGCTGTGTCCCGGTGTGTCCCCGCTGTCCCCAGCTGTGTCACCGCTGTCACCCCCTGTGTCCCCCGCTGTGTCCCCCGCTGTGTCCCATCTGTGTCCCCGCTGTGTCCTCCTTTGTCCCGCTGTGTCTTCACTGTGTCCTTCTGTATCCTGCTGTGTCCCCCTCTGTGTCCCCCGCTGTGTTCCCCGCTGTGTCCCGCTGTGTCCTGCTGTGTCTTCGCTGTGTCCCCGCTGTGTCCCGCTGTCTCCCGCTGTTTCCCGCTGTGTCCTGTTGTGTATGCCTCTGTGTCCCCCTCTGTCCCGCTGTGTCCCCGCTGTGTCCCCGCTGGGTCCCGCTGGGTCCCGCTGTGTCCCCGCTGTGTCCCACTGTGTCTCGCAGTGTCACCCTATGTCCCCGCTGTGTCCTCGCTGTGTCCTTCTGTATCCCGCTGTGTCCTCCGCTGTGTCCCCCACTATTTCCCCGCTGTGACCCGCTGTGTCCCGCAGTTTCCCTGCTGTGTCCTCGCTGTATCCGCAGCTGTGTCCCACTGTGTCCCCCGCTGTGTCCCCGCTGTGTCCTCCTGTGTCCCGCTGTGTCCTCGCTGTGTCCTTCTGTATCCCGCTGTGTCCCCCGCTGTGTCCCCCACTATTTCCCCGCTGTGTCCCGCTGTGTCCCCCGCTGTGTTCCCCGCTGTGTCCCGTTGTGTCCCGATAAGTCCCACTGTGTCCGCTACAGTGTCCCCCGCTGTGTCCCTTTGTGTACCCCACTGTGTCCCGCTGTGTCACCCGTTGTGTCCCCCGCTGTGTCCACCGCTGTGTCCCCACTGTGTGCCGCTGTAGCCCGCTGTGTCCCTGGCTGTGTCCCTCGCTGTGTCCCGCTGTATCCCGCTGTGTACCGCTGTGTCCTCGCTGTGTCTCCCTGCTGTACCCCGCTGTGTCCCCACTGTGTTCCGCTGTGTCCCAGCTGTGTCCCCGCTGTGTCTCCCTGCTGTCCCCCGCTGTGTGGGTCTGTGTCCCGCTGTGTCCCGCTGTGTCCTTGCTGTGTCCCCGCTGTTTCCCATCTGTGTCCTTCTGTGTCCGGCTGTGTTCCCGCT
>NW_012315511.1:0-2058 GCF_000151885.1 Dipodomys ordii
AGGAAGGAACAGCGGGACTCGGTGGGACACAGCGTCGATACAGCGGGACACTAACGGGGTACACAGCTGGGGACACAACAGGACACAGCGGGGGACACAGCGGTACACAGCGGGACATAGCGGGGGACACAGCGGGACCCAAAGGGAGACCCAGCGAGGACACAGCGGGACACAGCGGGGGACACAGCAAGGACACAGCGGGGGACACAGCGGGACACAGCGGGGAACACAGCGAGGACACAGCGGGGGACACAGAGGGACACAGCGTCGATACAGCGGGCACACAGCGTTACACAGCGTGGTACACAGCTGTGGACACAACGGGACACAGTGGGGGCACAGCCGGACACAGCAGGACACAGTGGGACACAGCGGGGAAAAAGCGTGAGACACAGCGGGGGACAGAGCTGGAGACAGCGGGGGACACAGCGAGGACACAGGAGGACACAGCGTTGACACAGCGGGGTCTCAGGGGGGACACAGCGGGAGACAAAGAGGGACACCACGGAACACAGCGGGACACAGCAGGAAACAGCAGTGATACTGCGTGGACACAGTGGGACACAGCGGGGAGACAGCAGGGACACAGTGGGGGACAAAGCAGGACACAGCGGTACAGAGCGGGGGACACAGCGGGACACATCGGGAGACACAGAGGGGTACACAGCGGGACAGAGCGGGTCACAGCAAGGACACAGCGGGACACAGCGGGACACAGCGGGGAACAAAGCGGGACACAGCGGGGACACAGCGAGGACTCAGCGGGGGGCACAGCAGGGGACACAGTGAGACACGGCGGGGACAAAGCTGGACACAGCAGGGTACACAGAGGGACACAGCGCGGGACACAGCGGGGAACACAGCGAGGACAAAGCGGGACCCAGCGGGACACAGCGTCGATACAACGGGCACACAGCATTACACAGCGTGGTACTCAGCTGTGGACACAACGGGACACAGTGGCGGCACAGCCTTACACAGCGGGACACAGTGGGACACAGCGGGGACAAAGCGTGAGACACAGCGAGGGACAGAGCGAGAGACAGCGGGGGACACAGACTCAGCGGGGGACAAAGCTTTACACAGTGGGACACAGCGGGGACACAGCAGAGACACAGCGGGGGACACAGCGGGACACAGCTGGGGACACAGCGGGGACACAGCGGGACACAGCGGAACACAGCATGAGACAAAGCGGGAGACAGCAGGGGACACAGCGAGGACACAGGAGGAAACAGCGGCGACACAGAGGGGACTCAGCGGGGGACACAACGTGGGACAAAGTGGGACACCACGGGACTGTGTTACACAGCGGGACACAGCGGGGACACTGCGGGACACAGCAGGAAAAAGCGGGGGACACAGCGGGGGACACAGCGCGACACAGCAAGACATAGCATAGACACAGCGGGGGACAGCGGAGACAGAGAGTGGCCACAGCGAGACACAGCGGTGACACAGCTGGACACAGCGGGGTACACAGCGGGACACAGCGGGCACACAGCGGGGACACAGCAGGACACAGCGGGACACAGCGGGGACACAGTGGGACACAGCGGGACAAAGTAGAGACACAGCGGGACACAGCAGGCACACAGCGGGGACACAGCGGACACAGCAGGACACAGTGGGGGACACAGCGGGACACAGTGGGGGACCCAGTGAGGACACAGCGGGACACAGCAGGGAACACAGCGAGGACACAGCGGGGGACACAGCGGGGACAAAGTGGGACACAGCGGGGAACACAGCGAGGACACAGCGGGACACAGCGGGGGACACAGCGAGGACACAGCGGGGGACACAGCGGGACACAGCGGGGAACACAGCGAGGACACAACGGCACCCAGCAGGACACAGCGTCGATACAGCGGGGACACAGTGTTACACAGCGTGGTACCCAGCTGTGGACACAACGGGACAGAGTGGGGGCACAGCGAGACACAGCGGGACACAGCAAGGACACAGCGGGACACATTGGTGACACAGCGGGGAAAACAGCAGGACAAAGCAGCGGACACAGCGGGGGACACAGCGCGACACAGCAAGACATAGCAT
>NW_012315512.1:0-2058 GCF_000151885.1 Dipodomys ordii
CAGCGGGGGACACATTGATGACACAGCGGGACACAGCGGGGAACAGCAGGTGACTCAGCGGGGGACACAGCGTGGGACAAAGCGGGACACCACGGGAACACAGCGGCACACAGCGGGAAACAGCAGGTTACACATCTGGGGACACAATGGGACACATTGGGGGACACAGTGAGGACACAGCGGAACACAGCGTGGGACACAGCGAGGACACAGCGGGACACAGCGGGACACAGCGGAAGACACAGTGGGACACAGCGGGGGACACAGCGAGGACACAGTGGGACCCAGCGGGACACAGCGTCGATACAGCAGGGACACAGCGGGACACAGTGGGGTACACAGCTGTGGAAACAACGGGACACAGCAGGGGACACAGCGAGGACACAGCGGAACACAGGTGGGACACAGCGAGGACACAGCGGGACACAGCGAGACATAGCGGGGACAAAGCAGGGACACAGCAGGGACACAGCGGGGGACACAGCGGGACACAACGGGACACAGCGGGGGACACAGCAGGACACAGCGGGGGACACAGCGGGGGACACAGTGGGACACAACGGGTAACACAGCGAGGACACAGCGGGACCCAGCGGGACACAGCGTCGATACACCGGGGACACAGCGGGACACAGCGAGGTACACAGCTGGAGACACAAAGGGACACAGTGGGGGACACAGCGGGACACAGTGGGACACAGTGGAAACAGTGGGGACAAAGCGTGAGACACAGCGGGGGACAGAGCGGGAGACAGCGGGGGACACAGCCGGGACTCAGCGGGGGACATAGCGGGGGACATAGCGGGACACCACGGAACACAGTGGGACACAGTGGGAAACAGCGGTGACCCTGCGGGAACACAGTGGGAAAGAGCAGAGGACTCAGCAGGACACAGAGGGGGACAGAGCGTGGGACACAGCGAGACACAACGGGAACAAAGCTGGACACAGCGGGGTACACAGCGGGACACAGCGGGGACATAGCGGGGGACACAGCGGGACACAGCGCGACACAGCGGGGACAAAACAGAGGACCAGGGTGAGACATAGTGGGACACAACAGGGGACACAGCAAGGAGAAAGCGGGACACAGTGGGGACACAGAGAGAATCAGCGGGGGACACAGCAGGGGAAAAAGCGGGACACAACGGGACACAGCAGGACACAGCAAGACACAGCGGGGACACTTTGGAAACACAGTGGGACACAGCGGGGTACACAGCAGGACACAGCGGGACATAGCGGGGGACACAGTGGTACACAGCTGGGGACAGAGCTGGGGACACAGCGGGAAACAGCGGGGACACAGCTGGACAGAGCAGGGTACACAGAGGGACACACGGGGGACACAGCGGGACACAGCGAGGGACAGAGTGAGGACACAGCGAGACAGAGCGGGTGATACAGCGAGGAAACAGCGGGACACAGCGCCACACAGCAGGACACAGCAGAAACACAGCATGGAACACAGTGGGCCACAGTGGGGGACACAGTGGGACACAGCGGGGGACACAGCAAGACACAGCGGGGGACACCGAGGGGGACACAGCGGGACACAGCAGGAGACACAGCGAGGACAAAGCGGGACACAGCGGGGACACAGAGGGGGACACACGGGGGACAGAGCGGGACACAGCAGGACAGAGCGGGGACAGAGCGGGACACAGCAGGGGACACAGTGAGGACACAGCGGGACACTGCGGGAGACACAGCGAGGACACAGCGGGACACAGCGGAACACAGCGGGACACAGCAAGGACACAGCAGGGGACACAGCGGGACACAGCGGGGGACACAGCAGGGCAGAGCGGGGGACACAGGAGGGACAAAGCGGGACACAGTGGGGAACACAGCGACGACACAGCGAGACACAGCGGGGACACAGCAAGACTCAGCAGTGGGACACAGCGAGACACAGTGGGGGACACAGCGGGACACAGCGGGGGACACAGCCGGGGACACAGCCGGAAACAGCGGGGACAAAGCGTGAGACACAGCGGGGGAAAGAGCGGGAGACAGAGGCGGACACAGCGGGACACAGCGGGAAACAGCGGGGGA
>NW_012315513.1:0-2058 GCF_000151885.1 Dipodomys ordii
TCACCGGGACACAGCGTCAATACAGCGGGGACATAGCGGGTCACAGCAGGGACACAGTGAGACACAGCGGGACACAGCAAGGGACACAGAGGGACACAGCGGGGACACAGCGGGACACAGCAGGACACAGCGGGGGACACAGCGGAACACAGCGTGGGACACATCGAGGACACAGCGGGACACAGCGGGACACAGCGGGGACAAAGCAGGGACACAGCAGGGACACAGCGGAGGACACAGCAGGGGACATAGCGGGACACAATGGGGAACACAGCGAGGACACAGCGGGACCCAGCAGGACACAGAGTCGATACAGCGGGGACACAGCGGGACACAGCGGGGTACACAGCTGGGGACACAACGGGACACAGCGGTGGACACAGCGAGGACACAGCGGGAGACAGCGGGGACACTGCGGGAACAGAGCTGGACACAGCGGGGTACACAGCGGGACACAGCTGGGGACACAGAGTGGTACACAGAGGGACACAGCGGGAAACACTGCGAGGTCACTGCGGGGGACCAAGCGGGACAACACGGGACACAGTGTAACACAGCGAGACACAGCGGGACACAGCGGGGGACAAAGCGGGGGACAAAGGGGACAGGGGACACAGCGGGACACAGCGGGGACACAGCTGGACACAGCGGGGTACACAGAAGGACACAGCGTGCACACAGTGGGGACACAGCAGGACACAGCGGGACACAGCGGGGACGGAGCATGACAGAGCATGACACAGCGAGGACACAGCGGAACTCAGCGGGAGACATAGCAATACACAGCGGGACACAGTGGGACACACCGGGGAGACAGGAGGGACACAGTGGGGGACACAGCGGGACACAGCGGGTCACAGCGGGGGACACAGCGGGGGACACAGCATGGGACACAGAGGGGTACACAGTGGGACACATGGGGTATACAGCGCGAACACAGCGGGACACAGCGGGACACAGCGTCGATACAGTGGGGACAGAGCGGGTCACAGCAAGGACACAGCGGGACACAGCGGGACACAGCAGGACACAGCGGGGGACACAACGGGACAGAGCGGGGACACAGTGGGGACTCAGCGGGGGACACAGCGGGGCACAGCGGGGGACACAGCGGGACACTGCGGAGGACACTGCGGGACACAGTGTGGGACAGAGCGTGGGACACAACGAGACACAGCGGGGACAAAGTTGGACACAGCGGGGTACACAGAGGGACACTGCAGGGACACAGCGGGGAAACAGCGTGACACAAAAGGACACAGCGGGACACAGCGGGGGACACAGCGAGGACACAGCGGCACACAGTGGGGGACACAGCAAGGACAGAGCGGGACACAGCGGTGGACACAGCGGGACATAGCGGGGGCCACAGCGGGGGACACAGCGGGACACAGCGGGACACAGCGGGGGACACAGGAAGGACACAGCGGTAAACAGCGGGGGACAGAGCGAGGACACATTGGGACACAGCGGGGACACAGCGGGACTCAGCCGGGGGACACAGCATTACACAGCGGGACACAGATGGACACAGCGGGGACACAGTAGGGACACAGCGGGGGACACAGCGGGAAACAGCGGGGGACACAGAGGGGTACACAGCGGGGAAAACAGTGAGGCCAAAGCAGAACACAGCGTGGGACAGAGCGAGGACACAGCGGGACCCAGCGGGACACAGCGGCGACAAAGCAGTAGACACAGCGGGACACAGTGGCGGACATAGCGGGACACAGTGGGGGACACAGGGAGGACACAGCGGGACCCAGCGGGACCCAGCATCGATACAGCGGGGACACAGTGGGACACAGTGAGGTACACAGCTGGGGACACAACGGGACACAGCAGGGAACATAGGGAGGACATAGCGGGACCAAGCAGGACCCAGCGTCGTTACAGCGGAGACACAGCGGGACACAGCGGGGTGCACAGCTGGGGACACAACGGGACACAGCGGGGACACAGCGAGGACACAGTGGGACACAGCAGGACACTGCGGGAACATAGCGGGACACAGCGGGGTACACAGCGGGACACAGCGGGTCACAGCTGTGAACATAG
>NW_012315514.1:0-2058 GCF_000151885.1 Dipodomys ordii
CACAGTGAGGAAACAGCGTGACCCAGCATGACACAGTGTCGATACAGCAGGGACACAGCGGTATACAGCGTGGTACACAGGTGGGCACACAAAGGGACACATCGGGGAACACAGTGAGGACACAGTGGAACACCGCGTGGGACACAGCGAGGACACAGCGGGACACAGCGGGACACTGCAGGGACACAGCAGTAGACACAGCGGGACACAGCGGGGGACACAGCGGGACCCATCGGGACCCATCGGGACACAGCGTCGATACAGCGGGGACACAGCGGGACACATCAGGGTACACGGCTGGGGACACAACGGGACACAGCAGGGGACACAGCGAGGACACAGCGGAACACAGGGTGGTACACAGTGAAGACACAGCGGGACACATCGAGGGACACAGCAGGACACAGCGGGAGACCGAGCGGGAAACAACTGGGAACACAGCGAGGACAGAGTGGGACACAACGGGACACAGTGGGACACAGCGGGGACAAAGTGTGAGACACAGCGGGGGACAGAGCGGGAGACAGAGGGGGACAGAGGGAGTACAAGAGGGACACAGCGGGGACACAGTGGGGACAAACGGGGGACATAGCGGGGGAAAGAGCAGGACACCACGGAACACAGTGGGACACAGCGGGAAACAGCGGTGATCCTGCGGGGACACAGTAGGACACAGCGGGGGACACAGCTGGACACAGCAGGGACACAGCGGGGGACACAGCGGGGACACACCTGGAGACACAGCGAGACTCATCCGGGGACACAGAGGGACATAGCCGGGCACAGCCGGGTACACAGCGGAACACAGCAGGGGACACAGTGGGGGACACAGCAGAACAAACCGGGGGACACAGCGGAGGGCACAGCGGGAACACAGCGAGGACACAGCGGGACACAGCGGGACACAGCGGAACACACCACGGACACAGCAGTAGACAAAGCGGGACACAGCGGGAGACACAGCGGGACACAGCGGGGGACAAAGGGAGGACACAGCGGGACACAGCGGGGCACAGGGGGGACTCATCGGGGGACACAGCGGGGGACAAAGCGGGACACCACGGGACACAGCACGACACAGCTGGGGACACAGCGGGACACAGCAGGGGACACAGCGGAACACAGTGCAGGACAGAGCGTGGGACACAGCGAGACACAGCGGGGACCAAGCTGGACACAGCGGGGTACACAGCGGGACACAGCAGGGATACAGCGGGTACACAGCAGGATACAACGGGTCCCAACAAGGACACAGCGGGACACAGCGGGACACAGCGGGACACAGCGGGGGACACAGCGGGACACAGCGGGGGACACAGCGAGGACAAAGCGGGACACAGCAGGGGACACAGCAAGGACACAGCAGGACATAGCCGGGAAACAGCTGGACCCAACGGGGACACAGCAGTGTACACAGCGGGACAAAGCGGGGGACACAGCGGGACACAGCGGGGGACACAGCGGGGGACACAGCGGGGGACACAGCGGGGGACAAAGCGGGACAGAGCGTGGGACACAGCGAGACACACCGAGGACCAAGCTGGACACAGCGGGGTACACAGCGGGACACAGCAGGGAAACAGCGGGTACACAGCAGGACACAACGGGTCCCAGCAGGGACACAGCGGGACACAGCGGGACACAGCGGGGGACAAAGGGAGGACACAGCGGGACACAGCAAGGACACAGGGGGTAATCATCGGGGGACACAGCGGGGGACAAAGCGGGACACCACGTGAAACAGCAGGACACAGCTGGGGACACAGCGGGACACAGCGGGGGACACAACGGAACACAGTGTGGGACAGAGCGTGGGACACAACAAGACACAGCGGGGACCAAGCTGGACACAGCGGGGTACACAGCGGGACACAGCAGGGATACGGCGGGTACACAGCAGGACACAACGGGTCCCAGCAGGGACACAGCGGGACACAGCGGGACACAGGGGGGACACAGCGGGACACAGCGGGGGACACAGCGAGGACAAAGCGGGACACAGCAGGGGACTCTAATGGGGACACAGCAGGACATAGCGGGGAAACAGCGGACCCAACG
>NW_012315515.1:0-2058 GCF_000151885.1 Dipodomys ordii
TCTGCTTCTGCTTCTTCTGCTACTGCTTCTTCCGCTTCTTCTGCTTCTCTTTTGCTTCTCCTTCTGCTTCTGCTTCTCCTTCTGCTTCTGCTTCTCCTTCTGCTCCTTCTCTTTCTTCTGTTTCTTCTTCTTCTTCTTCTTCTTCTTCTTCTTCTTCTTCTTCTTCTTCTTCTTCTTCTTCTTCTTCTTCTTCTTCTTCTTCTTCTTCTTCTTCTTCTTCTTCTGCTCCTCCCGCTTCTGCTTCTTCTGCTTCTCCTGCTTGTCCTTCTCCTTCTGCTTCTCCTTCTCCTTCTTCTCCTTCTCTTTCTGCTTCTGCTTCTGCTCCTTCTGATTCTCCAACTTCTCCTTCTTCTTCTCCTTCTGTTTCTGCTTCTCTTTCTGCTTCTGCATCTCCTTCTGCTTCACCTTCTTCTGCTCTTTCTCCTTCTGTTTCTCCATCTGCTTCTGCATCTTATGCTTCTTTATTTCTTCTATTTCTGCTTCTCCTGCTTCTGCTTCTTATGCTTCTACTGCTTCTTCTTCTGCTTCTGCTTCTTCTGCTTCTACTTCTCTTTGTGCTTCTGCTTCTCCTGCTTGTTATTCTGCTTCTTCTGCTGCTTCTCCTTCTGCTGCTTCTTCTCCTTCTCCTTCTCCTTCTCTTTTTGCTTCGCCTTCTGCTTCTGCTTCTTCTGTTTCTCCTGCCTGAATTTCTTTTTTTTTTTTGTCGGTCGTGGGACTTGAACTCTGGGCCTGGGCGCTGTCCTTCAGCTATTCAGCTAAGGCGAGCGCTCTACCACTTGAGCTACAGCGCCACTTCCGGTTTTCCAGTGGTTTATTGGAGATAGGAGTCTCACGCTCTCTCCTGCCCGGGCTGGCTTTGAACGGCGATCCTCAGATCTCAGCCTCCTGAGTAGCTAGGATTACAGGCATGAGCCACCAGTGCCCGGCTCCTGCCTGAATTTCTAATTCTACTTCTTCTGCTGCTTCTCCTTCTGCTTCTGCTTCTACTTCTGATTCTGATTCTGCTTCTTCTGCTTCTTCTCTTTCGGCTTCTCCTGCTTCTGCTTCTTATGCTTCTCCTGCTTCTCTTTCTGCTTCTCATTCCGCTTCTGCTTCTCCTTCTGCTTCTGCTTCTCCTCCTTCTCCTTCTCCTACTTCTGCTTCTCCTTCATCTTCTGCTTCTTCTGCTTCTCCTTCTGCATCTCCGTCTGCTTGTGCTTGTCCTTATGCTTCTTCTTCTGCCTCTGCTTCTCCTTCTCCTTCTTTTGCTTCTCCTTTTGCTTCTGCTTCTTCTGCTTTTCCTGCTTCTCCTTCTGTTTCTGCTTCTTCTGCTTTTCCTTCTGCATATTTTTCTGCTTCTGCTTCTCCTTCTCCTTCTTCTGCTTCTCCTTCTGATTCTCCTTCTGCTTCTTCTTCTTCTGCTTTACCTGCTTCTCTTTCTGCTTCTCCTTCTGCTTCTCCTTCTGTTTCTCCTTCTCCTTCTTGTTCTTCTGCTTTTCCTTCTGCTTCTCGTTCTGCTTCTGCTACAACTGCTACTGCTTCTACTTCTTCTGTTTCTTCTGCTTCTCCTTCTGCTTTTGATTCTCTTTCTGCTTCTGCTTCTTCGGATTCTTATGCTTCTGCTTCTCCTGCTTCTGCTTCTTCTGCTTCCCCTCCTTCTCTTTCTGCTTCTCCTTCTGCTTCTGATTCTTGTCCTTCTCCTGTTTCTTCTGCTTGTTCTTCTCCTGTTTCTGCATTTCTGGCTGCTCCTTCTGCTGCTCTTTCTGTTTCTCCTGTTGCTTTTCCTTCTACTGCTCCTTCTTCTGCTTCTACTCCTGTTTCTCCTTCTCCTTCTCCTTCTAGTTCTTCTGCTTTTCCTTCTGCTTCTCCTTCTGCTTCTGAATCTTCTGCTTCTTCTGCTACTGCCTCTGCTTCTTCTGTTTCTTCTGCTTCTCCTTCTGCTTTTGCTTCTCTTTCTGCTTCTGCTTCTCCTTCTGCTTCTCCAGATTCAGCTTCTTCTGCATCTCCTGCTTCGCTTCTTTCAGCTTCTCCTGCTTCTCTTCTGCATCTTCTTCTTCTTCTTCGGTTTCTCCTTCTCCT
>NW_012315516.1:0-2058 GCF_000151885.1 Dipodomys ordii
TAAATTGGACACATCTGGGGTATACTATGGGGACACTGCGGGGTGACACAGTAGTGTTTCTCAGCGGGATTATAGGGAGATTCTCAGTGATGTCACTCCGTGGACCAAAGTGGGACATTTCGGGACACAGTTTACACAGTGTGACACAGCTTTGACACTGCAGTGACACAGCGTTACTAAGTGGGCATCACAGCGGGACACAGCGGGAGACACAGCTGGGGACAGCAGGGGACAGAGAGGGGACACAGCGGGAGACACAAAGGGGGACAGCAGGGGACAGAGAGGGGACACAGTGGGACACATCTGGAACACAGCTGGACACAGCGGGGTACACAGCGGGACACAGGGGGCACACAGTGGGGACACACCGGGGGACAAAGCGGGACACAGCGGGTCACAGCGGGGGACACAGCGGGACACAGCGGGAGACACAGCGGGGGACAGCAGGGAACAGAGAGGGGACACAGCGGGACACAGCGTCGATACAGCGGGGACACAGCGTTATACAGCGAGGTACACAGCTTTGGACACAACGGGACACAGTGGGGGCACAGCCGGACACAGCGGGACACAGTGGGACACAGCAGGGACAAAGCGTGAGACACAGCGGGGGACAGAGAGGGAGAAAGCAGGGGACACAGCGAGGACACAGCGGGACACAGCGGTGACACAACGGGGACTCAGCGGGGGACACAGCGTGACACAGCGGGGGACACAGTGGGACACTGCGGGGGACACTGCGGGACACAGTGTGGGACAGAGCGTGGGACACAGCGAGACACAGCGGGGACAAAGCTGGACACAGCGGGGTACACAGAGGGACACAGCAGGGACACAGCGGGGAAACAGCGAGGACACAGCGGCACACAGTGGGGGACACAGCAAGGACAGTGCGGGACACAGCAGGGGACAAAGCGGCACATAGCGGGGGACACAGCGGGGACACAGCGGGACACAGCGTGGGACACAGGAAGGACACAGAGGTACACAGCGGGGGACAGAGCGAGGACACATTGGGACACAGCGGGACTCAGCGGGGGACACAGCAGTACACAGAGGGACACAGCGGGACACAGAGGGGAAAGAGCATGGACACAGCGGGGGACACAGCGAGATACAGCGGGGGACACAGAGGGGTACACAGCGGGACACAGCGGGGAAAAAAGCGAGGCCACAGCGGAACACAGCGTGGGACAAAGCGAGGACACAGCGGAACACAGCGGGACACAGTGGGGACAAAGCAGTAGACACAGCGGGACACAATGGCGGACACAGCGGGACACAGCAGGGGCCACAGGGAGGACACAGCGGGACCCAGCGGGACCCAGCCTCGATACAGCGGGGACACAGCGGGACACAGCGAGGTACATAGCTGGGGACACAAGACACAGCGGGGGACACAGCTAGGACACAGCGGGACAATGCGGGAACATAGCGAGACACAGCGGGGTACAGAGCAGTACACAGCGGAACACAGCTGGGGACATAGCAGGGACACAGCGGGACACAGCGGGGGACACAGCGAGGACGCAGCGGGACACAGCGGAACTCAGCGGGGGACAAAACGGGAGACAGCGGGGGACACAGCGAGCACACAGCAGGACACAGCGGCCACACAGAGGGGACTCAGTGGGGGACACAGCGGGGGACAAAGAGGGACACCACGGGACACAGTGAGACACAGCGGGACACAGCGGGACACTGTGGGGACACAATAGGACAAAGCGGGGGACACAGCGGAACACAACGGAACAAAGCGGGGGACAGAGCTGAGACAGAGTAGGGCCACAGCGGGACACCTCGGTGACACAGCTGGACACAGCGGGGTACACAGCGGGACACAGCGGGCACACAGCGGGGACACAGCGGGACACAGCGGGACACAGCGGGGACAGAGCGGGACACAGTCGGACACAGCGGGACACAGTGGGGGACACAGCGGGACACAGCGGGGGACCCAGCGAGGACACAGCGGGACACAGCGGGGGACACAGCGAGGACACAGCGGGGGACACAGCAGGGGACACAGCGGGACACAGCGGGGAACACAGCGAGGAC
>NW_012315517.1:0-2058 GCF_000151885.1 Dipodomys ordii
TCAAGCATAAGAAGAAGCGGTGGAAGCAGAAGCAGGAGAAGCAGAAGCAGAAAGAGAAGCAGAAACAGAAGGAGAAAAAGAAGGAGAAGCAGGAGAATCAGAAGAAGCAGAAGTAGAAGCAGAAAGAGGAGAAGAAGGAGAAGCAGAAGTAGAATCAGAAGAAACAGAAGAAGAAGAAGCAGAAGAAACAGAAGCAAAAGAAACAGAAGAAGGAGAAGAGCAGAAGCAGAAGCAGAAGCGAAGGAGAAGCAGAAAGAGAAGCAGGAGAAGCAGAAGAAGCAGGAGAAGCAGAAGCAGAAGAAACAGGAGAAGCCGAAGAAGCAGAAGCAGAATCAGAAGCAGTAGGAGAAGTAGAAGCAGAAGGAGAAGCAGAAGAAGGAGAAGGAGAAGGAGAAGCAGAAAGAGAAGCAGAACGAGAAGCAGGAGAAGCAGAAGAAACAGAAGAAGGAGAAGAAGCAGAAACAGAAGGAGAAGCAGAAACAGAAGAATGGGAAGCAGAAGAAGCAGAAGCAGGAGAAGCAGAAGCATAAGAATCCGAAGAAGCAGAAGCAGAACCTGAAGCAGAAGGAGAAGCAGGAGAAGCAGAAGAAGCAGAATCTGGAGAAGCAGAATGAGAAGCAGAATAATAAAGAGAAGCAGAGGCGGAGGAGAAGCAGAAAGAGAAGCAGGAGAAGCAGAAGAAGCAGGAGAAGCAGAAGCAGAAGAAACAGGAGAAGCCAAAGAAGCAGAAGCAGAATCTGAAGCAGAAGGAGAAACAGAAGAAGCACAATCTGAAGCAGAAGCAGAAGAAACAGAAATAGTAGAATAAGCAGAAGCAGAAGCAGCAGGAGAAGCAGAAGAAGAAGACGGAGAAGGCGAAAGAGAAGGATTAGGAGTAGGAGAAGCAAAAGGATAAGCAGAAGCAGAAAGAGACGCAGAAGGAGAAGCAGCACGAGAAGTAGGAGAAGCAGGAGAAGCAGAAGCAGGAGAAGGAGAAGAAACAGAAGACGCAGAAGCAGAAGGAGCAGCAGAAGGAGAAATTGAAGCAGAAGCAGAAGGAGAAGCAGAAGGAGAAGCAGAAGAAGGAGAAGGAGAAGCAGAAAGAGAAGCAGAAAGAGAAGCAGAACGAGAAGCAGGAGAAGCAGAAGTTGGAGAAGCAGAAGCAGAAGAAACAGAAGGAGAAGAAGCAGAAGCAGAAGGAGAAGCAGAAACAGAAGGAAAAGCAGAAAGAGAAGCAGAAGAAGCAGCAGCAGGAGAAGCAGAAGCAGAAGACGCCGAAGAAGCAGAAGCAGAATCTGAAGGAGAAGGAGCAGAAGGAGAAGCAGGAGAAGCAGAAGAAGCAGAATCTGGAGAAGCAGAAGGAGAAGCAGAAGCAGAAAGAGAAGAAAAAGCAGAAGGAGAAGCAGAAGGATAAGCAGAAGAAACAGAAGAGGCCGAGGCAGTAGAAGAAGAAGCAGAAGATGCAGAAGCAGAAGGAGAAGCAGAAGGAAAAGCAGAAGAACGAGAAGGAGAAGGAGAAACAGAAGGAGAAGCAGAAAGAGAAGCAGAAGAAGGAGCAGGAGAAAGAAAACAGCAGGAGAAGCAGAAAGAGAAGCAGAAGGAGAAGCAGGAGATGCAGAAACAGGAGAAGCAGAAGCAGAAGAAACAGGAGAAGGACAAGAAGCACAAGCAGAAGGAGAAGCAGAAACAGAAGGAGAAGCAGAAATAGAAGGAGGGAAAGCAGAAGAAGCAGAAGCAGGAGAAGCAGAAGCATAAGAATCCGAAGAAGCAGAAGCAGAACCTGAAGAAGAAGGAGAAGCAGGAGAAGCAGAAGAAGCCGAAGCAGAAGGAGAAGTAGAAGTAGGAGAAGGAGAAGGAAGAGCCGCAGAAGCAATAGGATTAGCAGAAGGAGAAGCAGAAGCAGATGATAAGCAAAAGAGAAGCAGAAGAAGCAGGAAAAGAAGAAGCAGAAGAAAGAGAAGAAGAAGAAGAAGAAGAAGAAGAAGAAGAAGAAGAAGAAGAAGAAGAAGAAGAAGAAGAAGAAGAAGAAGAAGAAGAAGAAGAAGGAGAAGGAGAAGGAGAAGCATAAGGAGAAGAAGT
>NW_012315518.1:0-2058 GCF_000151885.1 Dipodomys ordii
GCTCCATGTCCATCTCATTCTTCTGCTTCTCCCACAGATTCTGCTTCTATGCTTGATCTTTTTCTTCTGCTTCTTCTGATTATACTGCTTCTCCTTCTTCTGCTTCTACTGCATCTCCATATGCTTCTTCTTCGTCTTCATCTTCTTCTTCTTCTTCTTCTTCTTCTTCTTCTTCTTCTTCTTCTTCTTCTTCTTCTTCTTCTTCTTCTTCTTCTCTTTCTTCTGTTTCTGCTTTTCCTGCTTCTTCTGCTTCTACTGCTTCTCTTTCTGCTTCTCATTCTGCTTCTGCTTCTCCTTCTGCTTCTCCTATTGCTTCTGCTGCTCTTCCTTCCCCTTCTCCTATTTCTGCTTCTCCTTCTGCTTCTGCTTCTCCTTCTGCTTCTGCTTCTTCTGCTTCTCCTGCTTCTCCTGCATCTTCTTCTCCTTCTGCTTCTCCTTTTCCTGCTCCTTCTCCGTCTTCTCCTACTCCCTCGGATTCTGCTTCTTATGCTTATTCTTTTTCTTCTGCTTCTCCTGCTTCTGCTTCTTCTGCTTCTACTGCTTCTCCTTATGCTTCTCCTTCTCCTCCTCCTCCTCCTCCTCCTCCTCCTCCTCCTCCTCCTCCTCCTCCTCCTCCTTCTTCTTCTTCTTCTTCTTCTTCTTCTTCTTCTTCTTCTTCTTCTTCTTCTTCTTCTTCTTCTTCTTCTTCTTCTTCTTCTTCTTCTTCTTCTTCTTCTTCTTCCTCTTCTCTTTCTTCTGCTTCTGTTTTCCTGCTTCTTCTGCTTCTACTGCTTCTCTTTCTGCTTCTCATTCTGCTTCTGCTTCTCCTTCTGCTTCTCCTATTGCTTCTGCTGCTCTTCCTTCTCCTTCTCCTACTTCTACTTCTTCTTCTGCGTCTGCTTCTTCTGCTTCTCCAGCTTCTCCTTCTGCATCTTCTTCTGCTTCTTCTTCTCCTTCTGCTGCTTCTTCTGCTTCTGCTTCTCCTTCTGCTTCTTCTGCTTCTCCTTCTGATTCTCCTTCTGCTTCTGCTTCTGTTTTCCTTCTCCTTCTCGTTCTTCTGCTTTTCCTTCTGCTTCTGCTGCAACTGCTACTGCTTCTGCTTCTTATGTTTCTTCTGCTTCTCCTGCTGCGTTTGATTCTCTTTCCGCTTCTGCTTCTCCTTCAGCTTCTCATTCTGCTTCTCCAGATTCTGCTTTTTCTGCTTCTCCTGCTTCTCATTCTGCTTCAGGTTCTGCTTCTGCTTCTTCGGCTTCTTCTGCTTCTGCTTCTCCTGCTGCTGCTTCTTCTGCTTCTCCTGCTTCTCCTTCTGCTTTTCCTTCTGTTTCTGCTTCTGCTTCTTCCACTTCTGTTTCTTCTGCTTCTGCTTCTCCTGCTTCTGCTTCTCCTGCTTCTCTTTCTGCTTCTCTTTCTGCTTCTCCTTCTCCTTCTTCTGCTTCTCCTTCTGCTTCTGCTTCTCCTTCTGCTTCTGCTTCAATTTCCCCTTCTGCTTCTCATTCTGCTTCTGCGTCTTCTGTTTCTTCTGCTTCTCCTGCTTCTGCTTCTCCTGCTTCTCCTAGTTCTCGTGCTGCTTCTCCTTCTGCGCTTCTCCTTCTGCGTCTCTTTCTGCTTCTGCTTATCCTTTTGATTCTCCTACTTCTAATCCTTCTCTTTCGCCTTCTCCGTCTTCTTCTTCTGCTTCTCCTGCTTCTTATTCTTCTCCTGCTTCTCTTTCTGCTTCTCCTTCTGCCTCTGCTTCTCCTTCTGCTTCTGCTTCTGCTTTTCTCCTTCTTCTGTTTCTTTTGCTTCTGTTTCTTCTGCTTCTTCGTCTTCTGTTTCTTCTGATTCTACTTTTGCTTCTCCTTCTTCTCCTCTTTCTGCTTCTACTTCTGCTTCTTCTGTTTCTCCTGCTTCTCCTTCTTGTTCTCCTTCTGCTTCTTTTGCTTAATCTTTTTCTTCTGCTTCTGCTTCTCCTGCTTCTGCTTCTACTGCTTCTCCTTATGCTTCTCCTTATGCTGCTGCTTATTCTTCTTCTTCCTCTTCTTCTTCTTCCTCTTCTTCTTCTTCTTCTTCTTCTTCTTCTTAAATCTTCTTCTTCTTCTT
>NW_012315519.1:0-2058 GCF_000151885.1 Dipodomys ordii
CAGCAGGGGACACAGAGGAACTCAGCGGGACACAGGGGGACACAGCGGGACACAGGGGGTACACAGCTGGGTACACACGGGACACAGCGGGGGACACAGCGAGAACACAGCAGAACACAACGTGGGAAACAGCGAGGACACAGCGGGACACAGCGAGACACAGCGGGATACAGTGGGGACACAGCAGTAGACACAGCCGGACACAGCGAGGACACAGCGGGGACACCGCGGGGACACAGCGGCACCCAGCAGGACACAGCGGGGCACACAGCGGGACACAGCGGGACACAGCTTGGGACACAGCGGGAACACAGCAAGACACAGCCGGGGACACAGCGAGGACACAGCGGGACACAGCGGGACACATCGTGGGACAAAGCGGGAGATAGCAGGGGACACAGCGGGGACACAGCGGGACACTGTGGCGACACATAGAGGACTCAGCGGGGGACACAGTGGGGGACAGAGCGGGACACAGCGGGACCCAACGGGGACAAAGCGTGAGACACAGCGGTGGATAGAGCGGGAGACAGAGGCAGACACAGCAAGGACACAGCGGGACACAGCGGGGACACAGAGGTGGCTCAGGGGGGCCACAGCGGGGGACAACGCGGGACACCACGGAACACAGCGGGACACAGCGTGAAACAGCAGTGAACCTGCGGGGACACAGCGGGACACAGCGGGGGACACAGCGGGACACAGCGGGGACAGAGCGGGGACACTGCGGGACCCAGCAAAACACAGCGGGACAAGCAGGACACAGCGGGGGACACAGCGGGACACAGCGGGGGACACAGCGGGACACAGCGGGGACACAGAGGGGACTCAGCAGTGGACATAGCGGGGGACAAAGCGGGACACCACAGGACACAGTGGGACAAAGCGGGACACAGCGGGGACACTGCGGGGATACAGCGGGACAAAGCTGGGGACCCAGCGGGACACAGCGGGACACAGCAGGACCCAGCGGGGAAACAGGGGGGACACAGTTTGACACAGCGAGGACATGGCGGGGCACAGCGGGACACTGCGGGGCACAGCGGGGGACAAGGCAGGACACAGCGGGGGACACAGGGAGGACACAGCGGAACACAGCATGTGACAATGCGAGGACACAGTGGAAAACAGCGAGACACAGTGGGACCCAGCGGTGACCCAGCAGTGGACACAGCGGGACACAGCGGGGGACAAAGCGGGACACCACGGAACACAGCAGGACACAGCGTGAAACAGCGGTGAACCTGCGGGGACACAGCGGTACACAGCGGGGACACAGCGGGACACAGCGGGACACAGCGGGGGACACAGCCGGACACAGCAGGGACACAGCGGGGACACAGCGGGACCCAGCAGGACACAGCGGGGGACACAGCGGGACACAGCGGGACACAGCGGGGGACACAGCAGGGACACAGCAGGGACACAGTAGGACACAGCGTGGGACAAAGCGGGAGACAGCGGAGGACACAGCGAGGACACAGCTGTACACAGCGGGGACACAGAGGGGACTCAGCAGGGGACATAGAGGGGAAAAAGCGGGACACCATGGGACACAGTAGGACACAGCGGGACACAGCGGGGACACTGCGGGACACAGCCGGGGGACACAGCTGTGGACAGCGGGGGAAAGAGAAGGGACACAGTGGGACACAGAGGGGACACAGCTGGACATAGAAGGGTACACAGCGGGGCACAGCGGACACACAACAGGGACAGAGCTGGACACAGAGGGACACGGAGGGGACAGAGCGTGACACAGCGGGACACAGCGGGACACAGCAGGGGACTCAGCGGGACACAGCGGGGGACACAGGGAAGACACAGCTGGACACTGAGGGAGACAGAGAGAGGACACAGCCGGACACAGTGAAACACAGCGTGACACAGTTGGGACACAGCAGGGGACACAGCGGGACACAGCGGGGGACACAGAGGGACACAGCGGGGTACACAGCAGGCACAAAGCGGGACACAGCGGGGGACACAGCGAGGACAAAGCGGGACACAGCGGTGACACAGCGGGACACAGCTGGGGACACTGCGGGACACAGGGGG
>NW_012315520.1:0-2058 GCF_000151885.1 Dipodomys ordii
CCACCCGATCCTCCCCCACCCCCCACCAAAGTTGTTAAGTTCGTTTTTTGACATAATGAATTGTACATCTCATTATTGCAATCAAACAACTCTTATTTGAACTTTTAAAAAAAAAATTAATTTTTAAAATTGTTTTCTATTAATCTTATTTTCTTCCCATAATTTTTATTTTAGGTGTATATTTGTGTGTGTGTGTGCTTTTTTAATCTCTTCTGATCTTTTGGTCTTTTTTAAGTATTCTTTTCATTTTTTTCTGTTTCTTTCTTTTTTTGCGTGACTAAATTGCTCTTCTGTTCATTCCCAGATATATACCCCTTGCCGATTATTAGACCTTATACCCCATTGTGTACACACTTAATCCAGAAATTTATTACTCAATTCACAACCTCTTAGGCTTAAATTCTTTAATAGCAGTATTATATCTTTATATGTATATAATTTTCAAGTAACTGATTTTAAGAATTTTTATTTTTTAATTTTCATTTCTCCTTTCAATCCATCCCTTCTTCTCATCTTATCATTTTCTTCTCTCAATATCGTTTGTTTAAACTTACATAATTTTTAAGTGTTTCACTACTTAGATTTAAATTTTTGTTTTTCCATTTTTTTCTTATTCTTTTTTTTGTATTCTCTCTCCTATTATTCTATGCAAACTATTTCCCTCTCTAAGATTAGGAAATGGTTAAATACCACATTTTCTCGATCCATCCATCTACTGAGGGGCATCTGGGTTGGTTCCATATCTTAGGTATGTTAAATAATGCTGAAATAAATATAGTTGTGCTGGTAGCTTAAGTATGGTCTTGTTTGTGGTCATTTGGATAAATGCCCAAACGAAAATTGTTGGGTCATAGGGAAGTTCTAGGTGGAATCTTTTGAGGAACCTTCATACTACTCCAAAGTGGTTGAACAAGTTACACTCCCACCAACAATGCAGTAAGGTTCCCTTCTGGCCACATCCCCTCAAGGATGGGGTGAGGTAGTATCTCAATGTTGTTTTGATTTGCTTTTCTTTTATGGCTTTGGAGGTTGATCATTTTTTCATGTATCTATTGGCCTTCCTTCTTTCCTTTTCAGAGAAGTTTCTCTTTAAGTCTTTAGTCCACTTATTTATTGGGCAGTTGTTTCTTTTAGGATTTGTTGTTGGGCGATTTAATGTTTTGAGTTCCACATATATTTTAGATATGAGACCCTTGTCTATTGTATGGCTAGTGAAGATCTTCTCCCAATCAATGTGCTTTCTATTGATCTTGCCAGCCATGTCCTTTGCCATGCAGAAGTTCTGCAATTTCATACAATCCCATTTGTCCAAACTTTCTTTGATTTTTTGTGCTTCTGGGTCTCTATTAAGAAAATTTCAGCCTCTGCAAAGGATACCTAAGGTATGTCCTACTCTATCCTGTAATGTTTTCGAGTGTCTGCTTTGACTCCGAGGTCTTTGATCCATTTGGAGTTGATTTGGTACAGGATGATATATAAGGATCTAGCTTTAGTTTTCTATGAGTGATTAACCAATTTTGCCAGCACTTTTACTGAAGAGGCTGTCTTTCTTCCATTCTATTTTTTATCTCCTTTATCAAAGATTAGGTGCCTATTGGTCTGTAGGCTCATTTCTGGGTTTTCAATTCTATTCCTTTGGTCCTGAGGTCTGTTCTTGTGCCAGTACCAAGCTGTTTTGTTTGCTAAGGCTTTATAGTAGAGTTTGAAATTTGGTATTGATATTCCTCCAGCACTGTTCTTTCTGTTAAGGATTGTTAATGCTATACATTGCCTTTTATCATTCCATATGACTTTTTGGATTGCCTCTTCTATTTCTGTGAAGAATGAGATTGAAATATTGATAGGTATTGCATTGAATTTGTAGATAGCCTTGGGAAGTATTGCCATTTTCATGATGTTAATCCTTCCAATCCAGGATCAAGGGAGTTTTTCACTTTCTAAGTTCTGATTTTATTTCCTTTTCCAGGTTTTTAAAGTTTTCATCATGGAGATTCTTTATTTCTTTGGTTGAGTTAATTCATTGGTATTCTATTTTTTGTGGGGTTATTAAGAATGTGA
>NW_012315521.1:0-2058 GCF_000151885.1 Dipodomys ordii
AGAAGGAGAAGCAGAAGAAACAGAAGAAGCAGAAGCAGTAGCAGAAGAAGCTGAAGATGCAGAAGCAGAAGGAGAAGCAGAAGGAAAAGCAGAACAAGAAGGAGAAGGAGAAACAGAAGGAGAAGCAGAAGGAGAAGCAGAAGGAGAAGCAGGAAAAGGAGAAGAAGCAGTAGCAGACGGAGAAGGAGAAGCAGAAGTAGAAGAAGAAGCATAAGGACAAGCACAAGCAGAAGGAGATGCAGAAGGAGAAGCAGGAGAAGCAGAAGAAGCAGAAACAGAAGGAGTAGAAGAAGAAGAGGAAGAAGAAGAAGAAGAAGAAGAAGAAGCAGAAGCAGAAGCAGAAAGAGAAGCAGACGAAGAGAAGCAGAACGAGAAGCAGGAGAAGCAGAAGAAGAAGAAACAGAAGAAGGAGAAGTAGCAGAAGCAGAAGGAGAAGCAGAAGGAGAAGCAGAAAGTGAAGCAGAAACAGAAGGAGAAGCAGAAAGAGAAGGAGGGGAAGCAGAAGAAGCAGAAGCATAAGAATCCGAAGAAGCAGAAGCAGAACCTGAAGCAATAGAAGTGGAAGAAGCAGAATCTGGAGAAGCAGAATGAGAAGAAGAATGAGAAGCAGAAGCAGAAAGAGAATCAAAAGCAGAATTAGAAGCAGAAGAAACAGAAGAAGCAGAAGCAGTAGTCGTTGTAGCAGAAGCAGAAGGAGAAGCAGTAGGAAAAGCAGAAGAACGAGAAGGAGAAGTAGAAGCAGAAGGAGAATCAGAAGGAGAAGCAGAAGAAGAAGAAGGAGAAGCAGAAGCAGAAGAAGCAGCAGAAGGAGAAGCAGAAGCAGAAGAAGATGCAGAAGGAGAAGCAGAAGAAGCAGAAGCAGAAGAAGAAGCAGAAGTAGGAGAAGGAGAAGGAGAAGTAAGGGCAGCAGAAGCAATAGGAAAAGCAGAAGGAGAAGCAGAAGAATGAGAAGAAGAAAGAGAAGCAGGAAAATCACAAATGCAGAATCAGGAGAAGCAGCAGCAGGAGAAGCAGAAGCAGAAGAAGATGCAGAACGAGAAGCAGGAGAAGCAGAAGAAGCAGAAGCAGAAGGAGAAGCAGAAGTAGGAGAAGGAGAAGGAGAAGGAAGGGCAGCAGAAGCAATAGGAGAAGCAGAAGGAGAAGCAGAAGGAGAATGAGAAGCAGAAAGAGAAGCAATAGAAGCAGAAGAAGCAGGAAAAGCAGAAGCAGAAGAAAGAGAAGAAGAAGAAGAAGAAGAAGAAGAAGAAGAAGAAGAAGAAGAAGAAGAAGAAGAAGAAGAAGAAGAAGAAGAAGAAGAAGAAGAGGAAGAAGAAGAGGAAGAAGAAGAGGAAGAAGAAGAGGAAGAAGAAGTGGAAGCAGCAGCATAAGGAGAAGCATAAGGAGAAGCAGTAGAAGCAGAAGCAGAAGCAGAAGAAAAAGTATAAGCAATAGAAGCAGAAGCAGAAGCAGTGGGAGAAGCAGAAGAAGGAGAAGGAGAAGGAGCAGCAGAAGGAGAAGCAGAAGCAGAAAGAGAAGCAGAATCAGAAGGAGAACACGAAGGAGAAGCAGGAGAATCAGAAGAAGCAGAAGTAGAAGCAGAAAGAGGAGTAGAAGGAGAAGCAGAAGTAGAATCAGAAGAAACAGAAGAAGAAGAAGCAGAAGAAACAGAAGCAAAAGAAACAGAAGAAGGAGAAGAGCAGAAGCAGAAGCAGAAGGAGAAGCAGAGGCAGAAGGAGAAGCAGAAAGAGAAGCAGGAGAAGCAGAAGAAGAAGACGGAGAAGGCGAAAGAGAAGGATTAGGAGTAGGAGAAGCAAAAGGATAAGCAGAAGCAGAAAGAGACGCAGAAGGAGAAGCAGAACGAGAAGTAGGAGAAGCAGGAGAAGCAGAAGCAGGAGAAGCAGAAGAAACAGAAGTCGCAGAAGCAGAATGAGAAGCAGAAGGGAAAATTGAAGCAGAAGCAGAAGGAGAAGCAGAAGCAGAAGGAGAAGCAGAAGAAGGAGAAGGAGAAGCAGAAAGAGAAGCAGAAAGAGAAGCAGAAAGAGAAGCAGAACGAGAAGCAGGAGAAGCAGAAGCAGGAGA